>NC_082639.1:73451439-73754469 GCF_028023285.1 Balaenoptera ricei | reverse complement strand
TACAAGAGTACAATTTTTGTTTTTTGAACTTGACTATAAAACTGTCCAGTCCTAATTTTGTTAAGTTTTGAATACACATTTTAACTATGATTAAATCTTAAATAGGTACAGTTCTAATCAGTTCTCTTAAAAGTCTTCTCCATGAACTAAGCTTTGGCTCTGATGAATATTTTCTATTCCACTGATTTTTGCTCATGTCTCTATTAGTTTTTTTCCTTCTTTTGATTAACCATGCTGTGCTTTCTCTAACTTGTTTACTTGCATCCTTACATCACAAATGTCTTTCTCTTTTCCTAACATACACATTTAAGATTTTGTCTCTAAATCCTTTAGCTGCACAAGTTCTGATACATAATTGAATTTTAAATTTATGAGTTATTTCTTGACCTGTGTGTTATTTGAATTTTTTTAAATTTCCAAATATAACATTTGTGTTTACTTGTTTAATTAGTCTTTTATTATTGATTAAACTTAATTGCTTTGTGGTCAGAGACCACAGCCTATGTATCAATTCTTTAAAGTATATCAAATATGTGTAGTCAAATAATCAATTTTGTAAGTGTTCTGTATATTTCTGTGTATTCTCCAATTACTGGGTGAGAATTCTTTATATATATCTATAAATCTTACATAGTTATAATTTTTCCTTCTAAACGGGTCGATTTTGTTTTATATATTTTGAGGCTCTGTGGGAAGTGCATACAATTTTTTTCTCTTATATTTCTTTTTTATGTGATTATTAATTTAAATGGTAGTCTGTATGTGACAATTCTACTCTGGCATTCTTGGTAGGGTCTAATGCTGTTGTATTTGCTAAATATCTTCTGTTGTAGATTGTGTGTGTGTGTTATGTATCTATTTTGATTTTGGACTCTGAACTCAAAGCTCAGTGGGGCTTTATCTGTGAGAAAACCACAGGGTTTGATGTGAGGATATGTTTTGTATTAGCTTCTGCCTGGCATCCGATAGATGTTACCAGCCTGGAACTGTTACTATAAGGTATTTTATTTAAAATTATTAAACCACACAATACAGATTAAAACGTGACAGCTACTGGAGAAGAAGCAGTTGATTACAAACTCTCAGGAAAAGCATCCCATACACATGCACACACAGCCCTCCCCCCTCCCCAGGAACCCAAGCCAAGAAATGTAAGCTTCCTTATTTTCTCCCTGTGTCAGTGGAGACGTTTTATTTTTTAGTCTATGCTTTCACTGAGGTTATGATCCTTTGAGGATCCTGGCTTTATACACGAGTCTAAGAAATCCCAAGTTGCATGGATCAAAGAACTTTTCTGTCTCTGTGAGGCCATTTAAAACAAAAGCCATTTTGTCACCAAGGTATGAAAATTTCCTCAAGGTAGTCAAAGTATGCTCCCCCTTACAGCTCTGGTTTTTCACTTACTATTTGACTTTTTGCACACTGGGGATTTCTATTATATTCTTGTAAATTCAAGTATTCACTTAAAGGGATGCTTGTTATATTTTATTCAGTATTTCTATGTGCTGTTGTATCTTCGTTAATTTTTGGTCTAGAAGGGTTTTCAAATTATCCAGTCTCCAATTTATGGATTTTTTTCTGTAGAAGAAAAAAATGTGTGTTAAGTTGTAAGATGCAAGGAGACCTGGATGTTTGTGGAATTCACTTTTTATCCTCGTAATTCAAACTTCCGTCAGGATATATTTAGGTGCTGGTGTTTTTGTTAATTTTTGTCAATACACAATGAGCTCTTTCAGTGTATACTTTTAGGTTTTTCTTCAACTAAGTTTTCCTGAATCATAATTTTTTATGATTGTTTCTGTTCTATTAGTCATTATCTGTTCTGAAGGAATGCTATTCATTCAATTTGTAGAGTTCCTACTTTTATCTAACATACTTTTCACCTCATAATTTTTATCCCGTCCATTTTCCCTACATTCTGGTAGCTTTTATCAAGTTAGTTCTTTACATGTTCAATGTACCTTCCTGCAGTGATTATTTTGCTCTTTACTGCTTCTAATGCAGCTTTATACTCTACAAATGCCAGGCTCATTTTCTTATAAACCTTCTCTTATCATATCATTATTGCTTCTTTTCTATTCCTGCCTCTCGTCCAGCTCTCCTCTCATCCTAGTCTGTTTCATCTTTTTATCTTTAACGTCTTATTTTATAGAGTCCATGTTCACTTGAAATTTTTAAGAATTCCATATAGATGCTATCTATAATTTCCTATTTTAAACCCTCCCTCATAAATATTTTCTAAACATAAGTTCATTCTCTTCCTCTTGAAGGCTGTGGACTTATCCTTGAGCATGATCTCTTTTATAGGCTCCACATTGGTACTTTTCTTGTTTATTCATTCATGAACAATGAGAAGCCTTTCAAAACTTTACAAATGCTCCCCCTAAATAAGGTGGATCCTCCCACCTCCTATTTGGGTATGTTAGAATCAACTTCTCAGATCTTTTAGTTGATACATATACATATTTATATTATCATTTAAATAATCCAAAATGGGAATGGAGCCAGGACTATAGGGTTCCTTACTAGTTGTGATGCCCGTCACATCAGGGAAGAGCCCTGTTATATCTGGAAGAAGAAAAGCCACTTTCTCAGCTTGATTAGACTAACAAATTTCTGGTTGTCCCACTTGTCCCAATTGTTTTAGAATGAAAGAAATCAGCAGTGTTGGATTTTCCACTCATCTCTCCCACAGTCTTTCTTAAAAGCTTCATCCATCCAAGTTAGTAAGGGTGAAATTATTTTTATTTCTTTTCCATGAAGGCAAGCTACTCAAAATAAAACTGTTAAACTTTGGCATCTGATCTTCAATCTGATACTGTACATTTCTAGGCAAGTACCCTCCCTTAATTCCACTGATATACTGTTTTTCCAGTTTTGTGTTCTTAAATTTTCAATTTAGAAAATATTGATCTAAAAAGGGGAATTACTCAAATGCTTTTGCTCAAGTCTGTAACTTTCCTGTAATTCAAAGCATAGCAAATCTTTTTCAGAGATTTTCCCTCAACTACCACAAGACCAATCAGAGTTTTCATTTGAGATTTTGATATAATGATGCTAGTTATGTTCTGATAAGCACATGAACCAAAAAAATCAAAATGCATGACTGATATTCTTCAATAATGTAATAAAAGTGTTGTACTATGTAAAAAATGGATAAGTTTTAATCATTCATTTATTTCACAAGAATTTATGAGTTCATTACTATGTTTGGGGCATTAGGCTAACCACTGGAAACACAGAGATGAACACTGCACTAACCTTGACTTAAGGAGTTCAAAGGATGGTGATTGGAAACTGATATGCAAATATATAATTTCAGTATAATACAAATAATTGTTATAGTTTATAAGTTTGCTTTGGGAGTATAGAGGAATCATCTGACTCTACAGAGTCAATAATGGAGGCACTGAAAAGCATAGCTGGTTTTCAGAATTTTTATGATAAAAGATATAAATATGGAAAGGGAGCAAGGAATAATATGTAGTATAATATGACTAGATCAGAATTTTATGAGAGTGGTGCATATTAAGCTAGAAAGGCAGGCCACTGCTCTCATATGCCCCACTAAGGAGTTTAGCCTTTGAGAGGCACTAGGAGTAACTGAAAGTTTTCATGTTGGGTTAAGAAATGGGTGTATCTGCAGTTTTAAAATGGCAGCATGGAAAATGGTCTGGAGGTATATAAAACTGGAAGTTGAGACCAGTGAAGCTGTTACTGCAATAGGATTGAAAAGATACAGAATTCCTGATCTAAAAGCATTCTCAGTGTCAGTGATAATGGAGAAAATTGAGTGATTTTGAGACATTTCTAATGTAGAATCAATAGAAATTTATGGCTGAGTGCATGTCTGGGGAGTTAGAAACAAGTTCAGAGTGATTACAAGGTTTCTGTTTTAAGTTCCTGCATGGCAAGTGGGATCATTAACAAAAATCAGGATGAATGAAAAAGGAGCAGATTTGGGATGGAAAGAGAAAATTCACTTTTGCACTGAACATTCAGGTAACAACTGAAGATGTGGGACTGGATGAGATCATTCAGAGAGAATGCAGCATTAAAAGAGGGCTAAAGATAGATTCCAGAGAAAACTATTCCCCCAAAAAGCTGATATTTAATAGGCAAGAAAGGAGAAAAGAAATAGCTCTTTAACTAGAAAAGTACCACATACACATAAATATCACATGTATAGCTAAAGACTTAGATAAAAAGGTCTGGCATTTGCTCATTTTTACAAATAAAACCACACTTCATTTGAAATTTTCCACATTTTGAAATGGCTGAGGCATTTAACCACTTATGAGTAACATTAGTTGAAATTGGACAATCCTGAAAAAGTCAGAATGTTTAGTTGTCATTACTATAATTCCTATGGTAAAAAAGGCTATAAAGGCAGACCAATATGATCAAGTATATCAATTACTATCTGAATAATCCATAGCTTTCTTGAAAGAAAAAGCAATAGAGAAGCAGTAACAATTTTCTTCAGCTAAAACCAACATATCCAATTGTAAAACCTCTAGAACACTTTCAAGGAGAAAAAACACACTGCCTGGATTCAAAGAAATACAGTATTTTAAGTATGATAACCAGGTATATATTCAGTTTTGATATCCAAGAAATCCTAAGAAATGTTAACATGTTGCTTTTGTAATATTAGCCCAAATTTAAAACACTCGAACAGAAAGATCTATCTAACAGAAGAATAACAGGGTAATAACAATAACAATTCATTTTTAATACATTACATGCAAAATTGTTCTTTTAACATCTAATATCATTCTATAAATAAATACCTAACAGTGTTGAAGAGGTTTATATTATACAGCAGCAGGATAAAAAATGTTTATTGGCAATGATGAGATGGTCTCCAATTATGGAAGAAAATGTTCATCTATTTGGAATTCTACCACTATACAGCAAAAATCCAACTCTCTCAGGTTCTGAATTCCAATTCCAAATCTTTTAAGTATAAACTATAGACTATTATAAGAGAAAAACCATATAACACTTCTCCTAAACATGTATCTGATTCAAAGGTTAACTTAATAAACATCCTCTTTTTTAGTTAAGCAAAAAGATGCTAATGAATTATGCTCTAAGCAAATATTTCTCCCTCTAACAACAGGATATCTATTTTTAGCTGCAGGTTTGGCTTAAAGTGAACAGCTTTTACCCTATGATAAACTGCAGTATATACTGTAGTATATTTTCTCAAAAAACATTTTTAGAAATGTTTAGAAAAAAATAAATCATATTTGCAAAAACAAAAAGGAAACTATCACAAAAGTACTTGTTCTAACAAATTATTTCCCAAAATATTATTTCTAAAAATTTTAACAAAGGCTCCAAAACCAAAATGCATATATTTATTTCATCATTAAATTCCTATTTCTCAATGAATTATAGTTAAAAGCAACAAATAAATCAATAAAATTTTGGCAACATCTTATTCAAAATTGAGTATTTTTTATATAACCAAAAAGAAGCTAACAAAAATTAATATTAGAAAGACAAAGCCAATAAAAGGAAAGTTTAATTATCTTCAGGATCAGATACTAAAAAAATTCCTCTTTTACCACAGTGGGTCTTTTACTCACTAATTTATAACACAATTAATAACAATGTATTAAAGAATATAATGAATACAATAAATCACACCATAAAATAGATTAGAAACTGATTACTGGTATTGACTATTAATAGTGGTATTAATTGTTCACAGTTCTTAATGGATTTAAAAAGCAAATTACTATAATCCCTAAATGCAAAAGCATCAAGAGAAAATGTAATCCACTGTAGTTCTGGCTTTACAACTGCCCCTCTAAAAAACATTTTTTTGCTTTTATAGTTAAATATTTTTAAAAAATACAAACCTACAGAGTCTCAGAGAGCATACTTACCACTCATGATGAAAATCAACCTTTCCAAAACATACTGCTCAAAACAACAATCCAACAGCAAAGGGAGTTATGCTAATCTCTAGAGGTATAAGAACCGATGGTGTAAACACATACATTAGAGCATGCAGCAGACAGAAAATGAAAAGAGCTTTCTTTTGTTTTAAAAAGAGAAGCCCCTAGAAGCAAAGCATAACTGCTCAGTGTGAGATATCACTAGTAAACATCAGATTAATGCCAAAGATGTGCATAACTAGATTTAATTTCTTTCAAGCTAGTTATCCTAGGCTTCTTCATATACCACTAGAACAACTCAAAATGGCAGGGAGAAAATGTTCGAACCAGGATGTATAAGATGTTCTCAATTATATCAGCATGAGTTGTTACCACGGCAACATTAGACCAGAATTATCGGTTCACTTGTAACCAAGGAGTAGCTTTTCTAAAGCTTTAATCAACCAAGACAAATAAAATGCCTTTTTATTTTAGAGCTACATGATTTAAAAATTACCATGTTTCTTAAATTTAAGCACTTATCTACCATTTTTACATCTTTCAAAGATATTTTTAAAATTGCTGTTTTCTTCAAATACTCACACAATCCCATGTTGAACCTGGCAAGGAACAAACAGCAGAATGATTGCACCTAAACGTCTTTCAATTACACCAGCTCTTACTGCTAGCTGTGGACCTCACTGATATTAAAATGCTGTGTGCTGTTGCTAGTGACTATTGGCGATGAATCTTATTGCCCAGATCGCTGATAGCTTTCATTTTTCATGAGCCAGAAAGCTATACTGCAGCACAAATGTTAACCATTTAAACATTCTGTTATTATGGAAGAAACAAAATATAATACTATATATCTTCATTTATAAAGGAGAATTGTAAAACAACTTATTTATAAACTTCCATTATATTCAGTGTCAGATGGCACTTATGTGATTTTCAAAAGAGGGGAGTACAGAAAAAAGTTACTGACAATTATTGTTGAAGTGTAAAATCCCTTACATTAAACAGGATTAAGATGACAGATTGTATAGCAAGGTAGATGGTATGGTGAACAACTGTTCTGATTCCCAGAGACCCAAAATTTGTACCAAAATGGTACAAGGGATCTATAGAATGGTTCCTTGTTAAGTGGAATGTCACCAAGTGAACATGCCATTTTAAAAGTTGCCAGGTGAGACAGGACTTCCGGTGATGAGAGAATGACTAAGTCAGCAAATCTTCTCTCCAAGAAACAATTATGAAGTTCGACAAAATTATCAAAAACAATGACTTCATGGTTCTGGACATCTAGTAATCACAAACAACAAACTGAGAAGCATTTATTCATGAAAAATTGCTACACTTTGCATGAGAACAGTGGGAGTCTGTGGTATTCTTGCTTGGTGCTGCTCCTGTTCCCCCACAGCTCAGTCAGTGCAGTACTTCTGTCAGGGTGGGGCTCCATGACAACCAGGAGCTTTACTGCCAGAGAGGGCTGACATGATTTGGAGAGGAAGCCAAAAAACCCCATACAAGTGATACCGTCTATTAAGAAAAAAAAGCAAACTGTAGCAAATAAACAGGGAAAGTATCCAGCTTTGCTAACCTGAAGTTGTGGCCTTAGTAGGGGTGAACAGTAGACTGATGGTCTAGCAAAAAAATTAGTATAGAAAATGGAAATGAGAGAGGCAGAGAGGGCCTAAATAAGCTCTCCACATATCCCAGCTTGACAAGGAAGCTATTCCATAGGAGAGATCCAAGAGGACCCAAAGGAAAGTTAAAGCTGGTACAGGCTTGAAAACTGCCTGAACATTGAATATGCTTTCCAACCCACAAACAGCTCCATCAGCATAGACTGGCTCAGAATGTTTGAGCACAAACTCTGATTAATCACTGAATAATAACTAAGCTATGCAGGCACAGGGTAATCCCTAACAGAGAAATCAGTAGCCAGACAACATGGTGGATACAGCCCATAGATTAAAGCCATGGAAGTTATTAAAACAAAACAATATAAATAAAAACAATCCTGAGGGAAGAAAAAATAATCAGAATGCAGAGCTGCTACAAAATATTATTTTAAAAAGTCAAATTTCTGACAAAAACATTATTTAATCCATAATGAGGAAAAAAGATAGAAAATGTCTCTGAATGGTCCCAGATATAGGATTTAGCAGACAAGACTTCAAAACAGCTATTGGAAATATATCAAAAGAATAAAAGGAAATTGTATTTAAAGAATTCAAGGAAAATATGATGGCAATGATACAACAAAGAGAATTTCAATATAATGATAGAAAGAGAAACTATTCAAGATATAAAAATTATAGACTTGGAAAGTACAATAACCCAAACTTTAAAACTCACTACACAAGCCCAATAGCAGATTTGAGGAGGGCAAAAGACTCAGTGAACTTGAAGATAGATCAATAGAAATCATCCAGTCTGAAGAATACAGAGAACAAAAGATAGGAAAAAAATGAACTGACCCTCAGAAGCCTGTAGGATATCAAGGGTATCACCATACATGTAATAGGAATCCTAGAAGGAAAGGAGAGAGACTAAGGACAAAGAAAAACTATTTGAAGAAATAATGGTTGAAAATGTCCAATCTGATGAAAAATGTTAACCTGCAATCTAAGTTCAACCAATGCCAAGTATGATAAGTACAAAGAGATTCATACCTAGACACCTCATATTCAAGTTGTTAAAAGCCAAAGACAAAGAAAAAAATCTTGAGAGAAGCAAGAGAAAATGACTAATCATGTACAGGGGAAAAGCAATATGATTAATGATGACTTCTTCACGAAAATAAGAGAGGCCGGAAGGCAGTGGAATAATGTATTCAAAGTGCTAAAAGAAAAAAGAAACAAACCTTTTCACAATTCTCTATCCGGGAACACTATCCTCTAAAAACAAAGGTAAAATAAAAACATTCTCAGATAAACAACTGAGGATATGTGCTTCAAGCAGAAATACTGAAGGAAGTTGTTCCAGATGAAAAGACACTGGACAATACTTAAACTGACAGGAAGAAATAAAGAGTACTAGAAATGATAAATATATAAGTAAAAGACTATATAAACACATTTATCTTTCTTTTCTTAATTTCTTTAAAGACCTTAAAATTGTATGAAGCAATCATTGTAACACTGCATTTCTAGGTTTATAAAAATATAAAGGTAAAATGTGAAAATGACACAAAATTAGAGAAGAAATGGAGCTATATTGCATCAAAGTAGCTATATTTTACTAGAAAAGTAGATTGTGATAAGATAAAATGCATATTTTAACCCCGAAATCAACTATTAAGAAAATGTCTTTTTAAAATGTAGTTTAAAAATCAAAGAGGAATTAAAATGGCATCCTACAAATATCTGTTTAACACAAAAGAAGGAACAGAGGAAAAACAATACAAAAACTCTTAAGATATATAGAAAACAAACAGCACAATTGAAGATGTAAAGCCAACCATATCAATAATTACATTAAATGTGAATAAACAGATCACAAGGCAGAAATTATCAGACTGGATTAAAAAAGGTCCAACTATATGCTGTCTACAAGGGCCACACTTTAGATTTTAAGATAAAAATAGGTTGAAGGGAAAGGAGAGAAAAAGTTATACCATATAACAGTAACCATAATACAGGTGGAATACCTATATCAATATCAGACTATTAAATAGACTTTAAGACAAGAAATATTACTGAAGTCAAAAAAAGGAAATTTCATAATGATAAAAGGTCCAATACTTCTGGGAGATTTAACAATTACAAATGTATATGCAATGAACAAAATAGTCTCCAAAATGCTAAAACAAAAATGACAGAATTGAAGGAAGAACTAGGGACTTCCCTGGTGGCGCAGTGGTTAAGAATCCACCTGCCAATGCAGGAGACGTGGTTCGATACCTGGTCTGGGAAGATCCCACATGCCGTGGAGTAACTAAGCCCGTGTGCCACAACTACTGAGCCTGTGCTCTAGAGCCTGCATGCCACAACTACCGAAGCCCTAGAGCACCTAGAGCCCGTACTCTGCAACAAGAGAAGCCACTGCAATGAGAAGTCCACACACTGCAACGAAGAGTAGCCCCCGCTCGCCACAACTAGAGAAAGCCCACACGCAGCAACGAAGACCCAACGCAGCCAAAAATAAATTAATTAATTAAAAATTAAAAAAAAAGAAAGAACTAAATAATTCAAAAATTATAGTTGAAAATTTCAATATTCTTCTCAATAATTCATGGAAAAAAGAAAATCAATAGGTTACAGAAAACTTGAATATAATATCATTAAAATGACATTTATAAAACACAGCATCATAACGTCAGCAGAATACACATTCTTTTCAAGTACACATTGAAATTCTCCATACTAATCATATGCTAAGCAATATAACAAATCTCAAATTAATTTGAAAGGATAGAAAATTCATTCAAAAAATGATCTCTTATCATAGGAGAATTAAACTAGGAATCGACAAGAGAAAGAAATTTTGGAAATCCCAATATCTGGATTTAGATCACAAAGAAATCCCAAAGGAAATCAGAAAATATTTTGAACTGAATGGAAAAACCCCCACAAGAAAACAACATTTATGGGATATAGATAAAGCATAGCTTAGAGGGAAATTCACAACTTTAAACACATGTATTAGAAAAAAAGAAAGGTCTCAAATCAATAATTTAAGTTTCCACCTTAAGAAACTTAGAAAGAAGAGCAAATTAAACCAAAGCCAAAAAGATCACAGCAGAATTCAATGAAATGGAACATAAAAACAATAGAGAAAATGAAGAGACCAAAAGTCTTACTGATAAACCTTTAGCTAGACTGACCAAAATTAAGACAAAACAAAACAAGACAAAATAAAACAGAGAAGACACTAATTACCAAAATTAGGAATGAAAAGATGGCATAACCACTGATGCTAGAGAAATTAAAAGGATTAAAAGAGAATACTATGAACAACTTTACATAAATGATATAACTTAGATGAAATGGACAAGTTCATAGAAAGACACAAGTTACCAAAACTAACTCAAGAAGAAATAAAAAATCTGAAAAGACTTATAAACAAACAAAAATATTAAGTCAGTAATTAAAATTTTTCCCACAAAGAGAAGCTCAGGTCCACATGGCTTCACTGGGGAACTCTATGAAACATTAAAAGATATAATACCAATCTGACACAAACTTTTCTAGAATATAAAGAAGGATGTAATACTTCCCAACTTATTCTATGAGCCCTGATGACAAAACTGACAAAGATCAAAAGAAAATTACAGATCAATATCCATTCCAATGCAAAAATCTTTATCAAAATATTAGCAAACCTAATTCAGCAGTATATTAAAAGGATTATACACCAGGACCATGTAGGATTTATCCCAGGAAGGCAAGGTTGGTTCAACATTGAAAATTAATTAATGGAATACACCATATTAATAGAATAAAAGACAAAACTACATAAACATCTCAATATATGTAGCAGAAGCATTCTACAAAATCCAATACCTGTGATAAAACCTCTCAACAAACTGGGACTGGAAGGGAACTTCCTCAAGCTGATAAAGGGTGAGTTTGGGGGTGAGGTGGAGAGCGGGACCCTATAGCTTACATTATATATAATGGTGAAAGATGGAATGCTTTTCCTAAGAATGAGAATAAGGCAAGGATATCTACACTCACCACTTCTTCACAACTTTGTATGAAAGGTTCTAGCCAGTGCAATGAGGTAAGAAAAAAGATATTTAAAAAGATATTAAAGGCATATAAATTGATAAGAAAGAAATAAACCTGTCTTTTTTGCAGATGACATGATTCTATACATATAAAATTCTAAGGAATCTATAAAGAAACCATGAGAACTAATAAGTAAGTTTATCAACATCATAGGATATAATATATATATATAAATCAATAACATTTTAAATACTAGGAACAAGCAATCCAAAAATGAAATTAAAAGAACAGCTCCATTCACAATGGTATTAACAGAAAAAAAAAAATACTTAGGAATCCATTTTAACAAGACTTGCTCACTAAAAAAAAAAAAAAACAGGAAACATTGCAGAGAAATTAAAGAACATCGAAATAAATGGAAAGCTATTTCATTTTCATGGACTTCAAGACTCAATATTGTTAAGAGAAGAGTCTCCACAAATTAATCTATAGATTCAACGAAATCTCTATGAAAATCCCAGTGGGCTTTTCTTTAGAAACTGACAGGCTGATTAAAATTTATATGGAAATGTAAAGGACTCAGAATAGCCAAAACAATTTTGGAAAGAACAAAGTTCGAGGACCTACACTACTTGATTTCAAAACTTTTTAAAAAGTTACAATAACCAAGACAATGTGGTATTGGCATAGGATAGACATACATTGATCACTGGGACAAAATTGGGAATTCAGAAGTGAACTCCTACAATTATGGTCAATTGATTTTTGACAAAAGGTGCCAAGATGATTAATGGAGAAAGAAGGGTCTTTTCAACAAACGGTGCAGTAAAAATTGGATATTTATATGAGTTAAAAAAAAGAACTCCACTCCATAGCTCACACAAAACAACACAAAAAATTAATTTCTAGATAAAAGCATAGAATAAAAATCTCCATTACCTTGGGTTTGATAAAGATTTCTTAAGATTTGGCACCAAAAATACAATCCATCAAGGGAAAAAATGATAAACTGGACTTCATTAAAATTACAAACTTTTGCTCTTCAAGGATATCATTTAAGAAGATAATACAAGCCACCAATGGGGAGAAAATATTTGCAAATTATTTATTTGGTAAAGAACTTGTGTTCAGAATATATAAAGAACTTTTAAGACTTGACAATAATAAGAAAAAAACTCTCAATTTTGAAAGTGGGCAACAGATTTGAAAATACATTTTTACAGGGTAGATACATGAATGGTTTATAAGAACATGAAAATATGCTCAACATCATGAATCATTAGGGAAATACAAACTGAAACCACAATTAAATACCAATTCACACACACAAGAATGGCTAAAATCAAAAAGACTGATGATACCAAGTATTAACAAGAATGCGAAGAAACTGTAACCCTCCTACATTGTTGATGGGAATATAAAATATTAAGCTACTTAGGAAAACAATTTGGAAATTTCTTAAAAAGATAAACATAAACTTACCATATGACCCAGTTATTCTACCCCTAGACATCAACTCAAGAGAAATGAAAGCATATGTCCACCCAGTCTTGCATGCAGATAGATAGAGCAACATTATCCAAATAAACCAAAAACTGGAAACAATCCTAATGTTCATCAGTTGCTGAATGGATAAATAAAAATGTTACATCCACACAATACAGTACAATTCAGCAATAAAATAGAGCCAACTATTGATATGTTCTATAACATGGATGAACCTCAAAAACATTATTGTAAGTTCAAGAAGCCAGCAACAATAGATTATATATACTGTATGATTCCATTTTTATAAAATATCCAGAAAAGGAAACCTGTAGGGATAGAAAACAGATCTGAGTTTGTCTGAGGTGGGGACTGATTGCAAAAGAGAACAAAAGAACTGTTGGGGGTGATGAAAATGTTCTAAAACTGAATTGTAGTGATGGCTGCACAACTCTATATGTTTATTAATAAACACTGAATTGTACACTTATGAGTGAGTCTTATGGCATGTAAATTATATTTCTCTTTTTAAAAAAGTTGTCAAGTGCTTCTCTACATAAGTAGAGTCAATCTGAGGCAGATCTTCTTTGCTGTGGGAAGAATCACTTCAGCGGACAACTTAATTATGTAAATTTAAGGCTGGTAGGCATCTATTACCTTGGGGGAATGATCTAACAAAACCCTTTGGAGCTTGGTAAAGGTTGTTCCTCTCAATACCCTATGGTAAAGAGAGCTAACAAACGGGAAGGAGGTAAGTAGATCTGCATTAAAAATAAAACAGGAATTTGAAAAGGAGGGATCAAAACCTAGACCCCATTATTTGTAAGGTTCAGAATTACGAGAACTTCTTATCGATTTTAGTGATAGTATCTGTGGCCCATGAGTAAGAAGGCACACTAAATAAGCTTTATCAAAGAATAAAGGAGAATCTGGTGAGTTAGGCTCATATTAGGGGCTCTGTAGGTCAAATTCAAGTACCTACTGAGGACAGGCAGGTAAAACAACAAAAGTAGTGAAGTGTGAAGGCTAGAGCAAATGAGACAGTATAAATCCCGACTAAAGAGAATAGTTATTCAGTGCAAATTCCCATTTGTTCTCATATGGGAATAAGAGGCCACTGAAATCAGTTTTTCAAATGGTTCAAGAATATGAAAGTCCAGGGACTTCTCTGGTGGTGCAGTGGTTAAGAATCCACCTGCCAATGCAGGGGACATGGGTTTGATCCCTGCTCTGGGAAGATCACAGATGCCACGGAGCAGCTAAGCCTGTGCACCACAACTACTGAGCCCACATGCCCTAGAGCCCGTGCCGCAACTACTGAAGCCCACATGCTGCAACTACTGAAGCCTGCACGCCTAGAGCCCGTGCTCCACAAGAGAAGCCACTGCAGTGAGAAGCCCATGCACCACATTGAAGAGTAGCCCCTGCTCGCCGCAACTAGAGAAAGCTTGTGCACAGCAATGAAGACCCAACAAAACCAAAAAAATAAAAATTAAGAATATTAAAATTATAAAAAAAGAATATGAAAGTCCAGATATTAATATGAAAGATCTTGTTTTAAAATCAATATTTTTTATTTACATATAAAATAATGGTATCACATTCAATTATTTTAAAATATCATGAGGACTAAATAAAACATATCTGTGATTTACATCTGGGTCACAGACAACCAGTTTGCTATCCCTGGAAAGATGTTCAAGAAAGGAAGGCCAATTTTGGTACAGTGTGGGGATGAGTCAAAAGCACCTTCTCACATTCAACCTGGCATGAAGCCACGATGACTAAGCATATAAGTATAAATTAAGGAAACTAAATCTGTGATATAAGCTTTGAATGAGTATAACACTGGAAAGGGTGGATCATCCTCCCATTAAGAATCAGTGTCTCATCAACTATACTCCAATAAAAATTAATTTAAAAATTAATACATATTTATACATATATGTATATGTATAGATGATTCACTTTGTTATAAAACAGAAACTAACACAACATTGTAAAGCAATTATACTCCAATAAAGATGTTAAAAAAAATTAGGCTTCCCTGGTGGCGCAGTGGTTGAGAATCTGCCTGCCAATGCAGGGGACACGGGTTCAAGCCCTGGTCTGGGAAGATCCCACATGCCGCGGAGCAACTAGGCCCGTGAGCCACAATTACTGAGCCTGCGCGTCTGGAGCCTGTGCTCCGCAACAAGAGAGGCTGCGATAATGAGAGGCCTGCGCACCGCGATGAAGAGTGGCCCCCACTTGCCACAACTAGAGAAAGCCCTCACACAGAAACGAAGACCCAACACAGCCATAAATAAATAAATAAATAAAAATTAAACTTTAAAAAAAAAAAAAAAATTAAAAAAAAATTTTTTAATGAAGGGGTAACAAGGATTTCTTAATGATTGTTGTAAAATAATAAATAATAAAATTTAAATAAAATATGACAAAAAAAGAATCAGTGTCTCAAAAAAAAAGAAGAAAAGAATCAGTGTCTCCACAAGGAGACATCCTCCCATTAAGAATCCGGTCTCCACAAGTATCAGTGGCATCGCATCAAGAGCAAGGATACGTCAAATTCTTTGGGACCAGTTTAAACCGTGAAACTATGTAGCACTGGCAAAATCAATAGCAGCTGAAAATGAGATTACTAGCCTCTATACTAATCAAAATACCCATCTCTTTCTTCATCCAACGTTTGGAAAGAAGATTAGCTTCTCTGGAATGAGTAAACTCCCAGAAGTTTAGCAATACTTGAAGGGGACTGGAAGAAGATCCCAAGAAAATTGCCATTTAGAAGTCCTGCTAATTTGAGCAGATGAGTACAGTGATTAATTCGAATATTTCAAAGACGAGACCTAATATGTATCCCAAGTGGGCTACACTTGTTATACAACCATAACCAGACCCCAGAGCTAAAAGCAGCCATTGTTTTAGGAGTTGCAAGCAATATTCACTCCCTCAGAAAATGCATCATCCTTCCAGTTTCAAATTACTAGCTCTTTTTGGATGAGATTTTATTTTCAAAGTTCTCTGACCAGCCTGTTAGTCTTCTGGGTCCTCATAATATGAACTAGGTCTCTGAAACTAACAGAAGACCTCAGACAGAAATCATTGCTATAGGACCCAAAGACCGGTTTTTCTTACAAACATATAGAAAGATTTCACAGAATGGTGATTAAGAGTGTTGGCTTTGGAGCCAGACTGCCTGGGCTCAAATTTTATCTATTAGTTATGTTACCTTGAGGAAATTACTTTACATCAATGTGTTTTAGTCTCTTTATCTGAAAGATGTGAATAATAATAGTATCCATCTTATTGGGTTTTTTAAAGGATTACATAAACTAATATATGCAATGTGCTTAGAACAATGCCTGACAGATAGTAAATAAGTGTTTCATGTGATAGTGTATATGACAATATTCCACCCAGGAAACGTGGGAGTGAAGTTGTATGAGTCACCGCTATATTGCAGAATCAGATTTAGAGGATATACTTTATAATATGACTGAATCTCCAACCCAAGCAGATTATGGTATGTTGATTACCAAAGATAATGCTCTATTCAACAACTAAAACATGTCTCTCAGACCATTTGCTACTAATAATTGACCAATTTTGAAAAGTGGAAAATTTTTGATAAACACTAATAAGAAGAAAGTTAAGCATGCTTTTTGTGCCAGAAAATTATACTAGGGAATTTAAACATGTCTTCTCTGAATATTGAAACCAATTTAACTCCAAGAGAATATATTACATGTATATCTGGGATGCAATTTATTTAATACAAAAGCTTAAAATGGTTATAACAGTTCTCTACATTTGTCCTATAAAATATAAAAATAATGATATGCACAAAGATTTAGCTACAACAATGTTTATCACAGTGGTTTTTTTATACGATAGCAAAAAATTAAGAACAGTCTAGATGGCTAGTGACTGTTTAAATAAATTGTGGTGCATCCTTAAGATGTGGTGCATCCTTAATACAAAACAGCCATCTTAAAAGATACTGTAAAACAAATCTTTACAATAAGGAAAAAAGTTATGAAACACTGTACGGAGAGATCCAAAGTAAAGGGCCAGTGGAAATTTGTGTATCTATGCACAAAATAGACTATATATAGAACAAGGTTAATAGTGATTATCTTTTGGTGGGATTATGTGTGATTTTTACTTTTTTGTTTGTCCTTTTCTATGGTTTGCAAATTTTCTCCAATGAAGACATAGTATTTGGTAATCAGATTAAAATGTTATTAGGGAAAAAGGGCTTCTCAAACTTTAATGTGCATAGGAATCAGCTGGGTAATCTTGTTAAAATGCAGATTCTGACTCAGTAGGTCTAGATGGAGCCTGAAAGTCTTCCTTTTTAACAGGCTCCCAGATGATGCTAATGCTACTAGACTGGGACCACAATTGATCAAGACACTATCAAGAGTATATACTCAATCTTCCTTCTCTAACCATGTAGTATGGCTATTCTTGTAAAACACAAGCAAGCACAAGTTTCTCATTATTACACTTGATATAGTACTTGGCATTGTTAAACACTCCATGGAAACATTTTCTAATTTCAAATCATTTAATATCCCGGTTTCTTAGTTTTACTATAAAGGCTGCTGATTACTCAGATTCTTATAAACAATCATGATAAAAATGTACAGGTAACACTGAAAAGTTCAGTGCCTCTGAAATGTGATATTTATTTACCAGGGTCAGATCAGCATTTCACTGTTTTTGGTTAATGGCCACAGGCCTTTAAAGTAAATTGCAAAGATCATAATAGAACAAATTGAGAGAAAGCTTGTTAGTGTAAGACTGTAGTGATATTTAATGTTAATCTAACAAACAACTCAACATGTATTGAGAACTATGCTGGCAATACCAAAATAAATTGACAAATTCTATGCCTTCAAGGAGTTCAAAGTCAAACAGGGGAGAGAGGTAACTTGAGTACTAATGTAATATAATTTTAATACTATAAAATAAAACGTAATAGAAGTGAGTATGATATGAGAACACAGGAAGAGATCATGAATTCTAAAAAGGATAAAGAACAGAGGAACAGAAGAATGCTTTGGTGATTTTGTTACAAAGATAATATGTGAGCAGAGTCTTAAAGTATGAGCAAATGTCACCATTGGCAGTAGTAGAACAGGAAATTCCAGGTAGAAGAAACATCATAAATAACCACTGTTGTTATAAAGGGATTCCATTGTCTGACTATTCATTGCCATGTTCACACAGTGACCAAAAGTGTTAGCTCTCATCACTAATTATTAAGAGAAATGCAAATCAAAACCACAATGAGATATCAACTCATACCAGACAGAATGGCTATCATCAAAAAATCTACAAATAACAAATGTTGGAGAGGATGTGGAGAAAAGGAAAGTCTCATAAACTGTTGATGGGAATGTAATTTGGTGCAGCCACTATGGAGAACAGTATAGAAGTTCCTCTAAAAACTAAAAATAGAACTACCATATGATCCAGCAATTCCACTCCTGGGTATATATCCAGAAAAAATGAAAACAATAATTCGAAAAGATACATGCACCCCAACATTCATAGCAGCACTATTTACAATAACCAAGACATGGAAGCAACCCAAATGTCCATCAGCAGACAACTGGGTTAAGAAGATGTGGTATATATATATATATATATACAATAAAATAATACTCAGCCATAAAAAAGGATGAAATACTGCGATTTGCAGCAACATGGATGGACCTAGAGAATATTATGCTTAGAGAAAGACAAATCTGACTCAGACAGAAATGGAAACAGACTCATAGACATAGAAAACAAACTGGTGGTTACCAAAGGGGAGAGGGAAGGGGTGGGGGACAAATTAGGAATATGGGATTAACATATATTGGGTTGGCCAAAAAGTTCGTTCTGGTTTTTCTGTAAGAGCTTATGGAAAAACCCAAACGAACTTTTTGGCCAACCCAATACAGACTACTATATATAAAGTAGATAAGCAACAAGGATTTAAAGTATAGCACAGGGAATTATATCCATTATCTTGAAATAAGCTTATAATGGAATAGAATCTGCAAAAATACTGAATCACTATGCTGTACACCTGAAATTAACACAAAAATATTGTAAATCAACTACCCTTCAATTAAAAGAAAGGTCCTGAAGAAAAGTGCTAATTCTAACTAAGTGTCCAGCTCCAACAGAAGATGTATAGTAGCTAAATACATTTCCCTGTAGAATAAGCAAGTTAACTTTTCCTGTATTATGCTAGTTAAAATTCTTTAGGCTCTCCATTGTATACTCTTGACTCCTTTGTCATAGATTAGGTGACCATAGGTGCGTGGGTTTATCTCTGCACTTTCTATCTTGTTCCACTGATCTATATTTCTGTTTTTGTGCCAGTACCATACTGTTTTGATGACTGTAACTTTGTAGTATAGTCTGAAGTCAGGGAGGCTGATTCCTCCGGCTCCGTTTTTCTTTCTTAAGATTGCTTTGGCTATTCGTGGTCTTTTGTGTTTCCATTCAAATTGCAAAATTTTTTGTTCTAATTCTGTGAAAAATGCCATTGGTAATTTGATAAGGATTGCATTGAATCTGCAGATTGCTTTGGGTAGTATAGTCATTTTCACAATATTGATTCTTAGAGTGGATATATGTATATGTATAACTCATTCACTTTGCTGTACACCTGAAACTAACACAACATTGTAAATCAACTATACTCCAATAAAATTTTTTTAAAAAAAGATAATGTAGGCAGTCTTTTAGCTTAGAAGTTACAATGATACAGATTTAGTGGACTAAGAAATAAGCATGGGAGTGTACTGCCTTAAAGACTGTATGAGCTTTGGAAAGGTAAAACTAACTAGATAAAGTGGTTTATTACAACCACTTTAGCTCTGATTCTACCTAAAAAAATCCATATTCAAAATTGTTCATTTGTTCAATACAGTATTTCAATCTAAGCTTCACTAATATGGATTTGTATCTGCCACAGAAATAGCCTGTCAATTCATGGGAAAGGAGAACAGGTAAAGCATTTGATGGTATTTGTCTATTCAGTCCTTAAAATATTGTAATTAGACATTAAATGTATAAAGTCCAAGATTTAAAATGCGCAAAACTTCCATTAAATTCATCATTATATAACTTAACACACCATTTATGATCAAAGAAAGATTTAAAAGCTAACCTAAATAAATTTGCTAGAAAGAGAACTCAATGAATGTCAATACTCCCTTTCATTCTGAGCCAGAATAAAAAGAATTCCTTCATGTTTTTGTTGTGAACTTCAAGTACTTATATGTGCATGGAATCAGCTGTTAAATATTTATGTTATCAAACAGGAATTCCTGTTACTTAATTTAGTAGTAAAAGATAAAACATTTAAGGCACCTGGAAACCACTGTGTGGACTTTATTTTGTATTTCTTCCTATATTTAACTGGAGAATAAAGAAACTTGGATTAAAATTCTTACATTTCATACATGCCTAGATTGGTAATTAATCTTTACTCAATAGTTCACAAACCTAATTTTTATAAAATTACTTGTAGTTTCTGTGCTTAGCTGATTTCTTAAATCACACTTTTGGAACAAGCATACTCAGAGAGCTTATCATCAGGAGATATTACATTCCTTTTCCTTGTCAAACAAGTCATGCAAGTAAACTGCTTTAATTAGCTTTGAAGAATGTGGTTTGTACGAAAACTTCATACTGTCAAAACTCTTTCCATAACTCACACTATAAATGAATAAAAATCTGTGTTTTCATCATGAAAATAAACCTTGGAATTTTGAAACGAAAGGATTCCTCTGTTTCTGTTGTATCCATATTTTCTCCTCTATATCAACACATTCCTTAATAAGAAACTAGAACTCCATGCTTACCATTCTCATCACTACATATATAAAATTATTGTGTCTATTTCTATATTTGAGGATATGAAAGAGAAAGTGAAAGAATGCTTGATTAATGAACATTCAGTTACTCTTTAAGCATTTCTTATATCATACCTATTATTCAAACAGCTACAAGGTTTGCACCTAATTTCACTGTGCACTATGATTCTATTTATTTTATTTTGTGACATCACCATAAAGAAAAATGTTAACAGCATTTTATCAGTCTGTTTTTTGCAAAAGAAATCATAGCTCATGATATTATCTTCAACTGCTAGATTTTAAAATGTCTCAGAAAATGTTACAAGCCACACGCATTTAAAAATGGTGAGAGTATAATTCAAACATAACTTTTAAATATTAAAAGCCCATGATATTCATTCATTTGAGATACATTTACTAAACACCCACTATTTGTAGAAACAGGGATTAGTGTACTAATTCAGTACTGTCCTCGATCCTCATTGAATGTTTAATTAAAAGGTCCTTGAAATTCATAAAAATGATTTCCAAAAGGCCTTAGGAGACTGCAATTTAACAGAATAGGGCAAGTAAAATGAATAACAAACTTTTGTTGCATGGTAAACTTTAATAATGTACTATTATTTCAATACTCAACAGTTCATTACCTTGAAGATATTTGAGATTCCTCATATCAACTTGCTATATAGTAAGGATTAATTATAAATAATCAAAACCTATAAAGTAAAAAATAATTTGTATAAATATATGTTCTTTACTTTCTCCCTAAAATAGCTTGAGGAAGGTAAAAAATTCTGATGCAATAAAAAAAAAATTCAAATAAACTTCTGCGGAACTATGAAGGTACTATATAAATAAAAGAGTCAATTTTGTAAGCCATTCTTGGTTTTTTGTTGCTTTTCTTTTAGCTGAGTTTTCTTCCTTAACTGCTATGGAGTATGTAAACAGAAAGAGGCAAAACAGTGCTATTTGGTGATCAAACACACTAAAAAGTACCAAGAGTAATTCTATTGTACCTTTAATCAGAATAACAAAAATACCGTGGGGAGGGTCCAAGGTGAGATGTGGAATGAAGGCACTGGTATTGTTTATATGTGAAATGTAGCCTTTAAAAAGTGCATGTCACAAAAAATCATTACGTATCACCATTTCAGCAAAGCAGTAAGTCCAAACATTTTAACATGCCTGGAAAGAATGTGATGCATGCATAAACAAGTTTTCCCCCCACCTCATATGAAAGCTTCTGATATTTATAATGTTATATATATAAGATTTCACATAGAATAATCATACTATGCTTTCATATTATAAATCCTGCTTGTTAAACTCAAGTAACTTCACACATGCATTTAAAAATAAAATATGGCAAAAATAACAAAAATTTAATTATAAATGCAAGAGTCTTTTGCCCCTTTTGAATTTTAAGGCTTATAAATCCAAGATATTTTTTAAAATAAAATGATTATTTTTCTTAAATGTAGGCATTTCACTTAAGAACAACAAAAAAAATTTTTTTTAAATACACTAGAAATGATGTAAGAATTTTGTAGAAAATTTTCCCACTGATATTCAACTTAACTAATCGCATTTAAAACAAAACCATGAGCTATGTGATTCAGCTCAACTTATAATCAAGTTTTTGTAATTTTTTTTCAACTTTACCTTGCAAAATATCCTTGGGCAAATCATAAAAAGGCACCCCCCCCCCCACAGTTCTGTGCTTGATTCTAAAACTCCAATTAGCATTTTAGTTTCTAGTTACAATGTATCATAAAAAAAAAAAAAAACTTACTTGATCTGTCCCATAAGGCAGTATGTTCAGAGAAATGAAGGCTGTCATTTTCCAGAGTTGTTTTCTGATCATGTGCAGTACCTTTGGAGTGTCTATGAAATAATCGGCTAGCAAAACCTTCCAATTTCTGAAGAGCAGTTGTACCTGTATACTGATTACAGGGTAGTTCTCTGTAAGCTGCCATTCATGTGTATTTACACTTAATTTAAAGTAACTGAAAATATTTCCAGAAGGAGCTCAACAACTTCTTACACAGAAGCCAAGAGCTATGCATGTATCAAACTTCCTGTTTGCAGGGTATTCAAACCACTACTGCTGTTCTGTTTCCTGTTAATATAAAACAGCACATTACTGAGCCTTTCTTAGCAAAACTGTTCATCTCAACTAGAGATGAAGATTTTAAAGACCTGCAATATCATCCTAAAAGGCTATGTTTAAGAGTGTTTTAATATTAATATACAGGTTAATGAGAACATTAAATATAAAGCTTTACATATGGATAGTAGGCTGAAAAAAAAATTTTTTTAAAGGAAAACTAGTTAAACGTGTATTACAGCCCTGTACAAACAACTGAAGACCAAACCACTCTCCAAATATAATATGTTAAAAAGGTTGTGTTTTATCCAGGAAATCAGCTAATACAGATTAGTATAGATTTTATGAATCCTTATAAATTGTTAACTTTTCACTGAAAGCTGGTATGGACTAGATATCACAAAATACTTGCAAAACAAATTTTAACACATAAATTTTAACGAAAAAAATCTGAACTAGCACTTAAAAAAACTCAATGTTGCTAACTCACTGACTTAAGTCTAATATATACAAAAACTATAAAAACTTTGTGTATCAGTATTGCTTACCAAACATAATCTGCTGACAAGTGCATATCAGCAGTACATGTTCAAACATTCTAAAATTTGAAAAAAATATATAAGATTTAAAATTATATAAAATCAGCCATAGCAAGAAATTTCAATTGAGAGGAAAAAAAATCCTTCTAGTTGACTGAGACATGTTAATTTTTAAACTTAACACTGAGGACTACTGCTTACCTGATCCCTGATTTAGGGGTCTCACTTGGAAACAGCCCCTTTGGTTAAAAGTAAACTGTCCATTTGCATGAAAAAAGTAACCTGTGACATTTAACAATGATTCTGAGTACTTGCCTTCTGACACTTATTAAAGGATGAGAAATTTGTGTGGTTTTTCTCTTTGGAAGCTTTACATAAAGGGAAGAAGGAAGAAAAAAAGGAAGGAAGGGAGGGAGGGAAGAAGGAAGGAGGGAAAGAAGGAAGGAAGGATATTTTTAAAAATCTATCTAAAAAAAGTCTTAATCAAGATTTCGTGCCTACTGCTTAACAAACAGAATAAATAGAAACAATAATGACAAATAGAATAAATAGGAATAATAATGTAATCAAATTAGGACACAACACACACACACAGAGGAAACACTGACTAATGAATTTTGCCAAATAACAGCTCATTTGTGTACATTTTATTTTGTATAATAAAATTAGATCAATCTAAACAAACAGGCAACAGTATCTACAACACCAAACTTCTTAAATTGTAGCTTTCTGATAAATATGTGTGTATATAATAATAATTTCTTTATTAACATCCGACTTTATACAAAACAGACCCTGAACAGGTGTCTGCAGTCTTCAATAAACATCTACAGAGGATGAACTGTCTCTGTATGGGTATAAGTGCATAAAATTCCTGAATTCTTTGACTTGCTCTCTTGGGATAAATTCTATTCATCCTCAAGGCTCACCAAAAATGTCACATCTTCACTGAAGTTTCCCACATACTTCCTAGAAAAATACACTGCTCTCTCCACTGTTTCCAATGATCTTATAATTTTATGTTAAAATTTGCTATTTATAAATTTATGTCTCAAATTGTGAATTACTTGAATTCTTAAATGAAATGCATGTGCTAGTTATATACTCAATAAATATATGTTGAAGTATT
The DNA here is from genome assembly GCF_028023285.1 of Balaenoptera ricei. Classification (NCBI taxonomy): domain Eukaryota; kingdom Metazoa; phylum Chordata; class Mammalia; order Artiodactyla; family Balaenopteridae; genus Balaenoptera; species Balaenoptera ricei. Next base: position 73,729,769 of record NC_082639.1, on the reverse strand, counting down.
CAGTTTTAATAAATTAAAGGTCTAAGTAGAATCAAACCCTTGAAAATATTTTAATTTTATTTATGATAGGATCACATTTGTAAATTATCCAACGACCACCTAGTTGTTCATATATAGAGACAACAGCAATAGAAGTAATGTCACTTAACTTCTTTTTCTCTACGTTCAGTCAGTTACTAAATTTTACTCATTCTTTGAGTTTCATTTTTATTAGTGAAAATGTGGATTTCTAAAATAACTTTTCTCTGCTTCCAGTCACTCCTTTCAATCACTCTTCTCTGACATATTAACCTCCCCAAAATACTACACTCATGGCATTCCCTTGCCAAAAGTACAAGCTAATTCTAACATTTCAGCCCCACAATATTCGTTTTTAACACAGGTCTAGCCAGACTTCTATCCGATGTTGCTTGAGTTTCATATAGATATTCCAGATTTCTAATTAGAACACGAAGATTAATTTACTTAAAGCAATGTATAAGCTTTATAACAAAATTACTGTATCAAGAAGAAGAAAGTAGTCTTCACTAGATGAAGAACTAGAAAACACTACATTTAAAATTTATGCATTTTTCTTCAATAAAACTGTTTTTTATCTGTTACAAAGTCCTTAGAGAAAGTAGAATCTTTAGTCCTTAGAGCAATATTTCTATATACAGTATTGTGACCAGGAAACTGTTGCTATCGAAGTACTTAGGCAATTTGATTTTTATTAAAAAGAACTCTACTGGCATCTACTGCTAGAAAGAAACAACTACAGCTTTAACTAAAACTGAATTCTTTCATAATTCAAATTAATGTTAAGAAGTATATTGCTTGCTATCCTTCCTGATGGTATTTTCAGAACTTGAATTTGTACTAAGATATATAGCCATGTACCCAAAAATTTGCTGTAATAACATATCTTATATCCTATTAATAGTTTAAATAGTGTATGGTAATAAAACTAGAGAGTAATCAACTTTGAAGTTATCAAGTCCTTATTTTTCATTCTGCATTAATTTTAGAAATTATAATAATTTTCAGAGTTGAACCTCCTTTGATTGCCATATCACAAAATATTGGTTTATTTCTTATGTTTAATAATAGTAATGATACCTTACATTTACAAAGCATTTTACAACACATAAAATGGTTTCCATTGATTCATCAGATCTTTACAAATGAAGTAAGCAGGACAGGTATTATTATCCTTATTTTAAGATGAGAAAACAAACATAAATATTAAGTTATTAAGTGACTTGTGCAAAGTCACCTATGTCTTCTGCCTCCTAAATCAAGGCTCCTTTGTACTGACAATAATGATTACCACAAGTAAAGATTTTTTCAAAGGGTGGGGAAGTAGGGATAAAAGGATGGTAGGAGGTGGAAATGGTTCTTGGACACACTGTCCGGAGTCTGAGATTCTGCTATGAGAATGTTTTCATTCACATGGTCACCTTATAGCCATGCAATTTCATTGTCCACATTTATGTTTACAATCATCTTGGGGCCAAGTAGAACTATGTACTTTAGAGTTTGAAGGTTAAAGAAAAGAAAAACATGGAAGCATATTTTATATGTAAATAATGTATTTGTTCCATGTGGAGGGCAAATGATATGACCATGACCCCTGCTATTCAAATAAAGCTTTTACAGTAATAGTTTTGCCTTTCCCAAAATGGATTCATACATTTTTTAAATGGATTCACCTATTTAAGACTGGCTTCTTTCATTTAGCACAGCATAACTGAGGTTCATCCATGTTGTGTGTTTTAAGAGCTTACTAATTTTTTATTGAATAGTATTCCACTGTATGGATTTACCACAATTTATATATCCATTTACAATTGAATTGCCTTTGCACCTTTGTCAAAAATCAGTTAACCATATCTATGTGGGTCTACTCTGGATTTTCAATGTTGTTCCACTGATCTACCTATGTGTCAATTCTTTTTCATCAATAGTGTACTGTGTTGGTTACTGTGGCTTTTTAGTAAGTCTTAAATCTGATTGTATAAATCTTTCAACATTTTGTTTTCTAAATTGTTTTGGCTATTATAGTTTCTTAGCTTTTCCATATAAATTTTAAAAGTTTGTCTATTTCTACAAAAATAATCTTGCTAGGACTTATTGAGATTATGTTTATTGAGAGAAATGATAACTATACTGAGTCTTTCAATCCATGATCATATTATATATTTCACTTTTTGATTCATTTTCAATCATCTTTGATTTCTTTCATCAGTGTTTTCGTTTTCAGCATACAGATCCCATACATATTTTGTTAGACTTATACTTAAGCATTTATTATTTATAAATTGGAGCTATTGTAAATGATGCTTTAAAAGATGTTTACAATTGTTCATTGCTAGTATATAGAAATATGACTTATTTTTATATGCCTACCTTGTATACTGCAACCTTGCTAAATTCACTTATTATATTTAGGAATCTTTTTCTTTTTGTAGATTTCTTAGGATATTCTATGCAGAAAATCATGCCATCTTCAAACAGATAGTTTGCTTTATTTTTTCCTCTTTAATCCCTGTGTTGTTTATTTACTTTTCTTGCCATACTGCACTGGCTAGGACTTCCAGTAGTACATTAAACAAGTGGTGAAAGTGAAGATCCTTGCCTTATTCCCAATCTTAGGAAGAAATGGTTCACTTCTCATCATTATGTCAGCTGTAGAAATTCTTTGTAGATGCCCCTTATTGAGATAAAGAAGTTTCCTTGTATTCCTAGTTAGTTCAGTGTTTTTATATATTACAGGGATGTTGAATTTTATCCAATACTTTTTCAGTATCTATTGATATGATCATATGGTTTTACTTCTTTAGTCTGCTAATATGGTGTATTGCACTTACCAATTAATTCTCAAACATTAAACCAGCCTTGAATTCCCAGGATAAACACCTCTTGTTCTTGGTGTACTAATCTTTTTATATGTTGCTGGATTCAATTTACAAATATTTTATTGAAGATTTATATAAGTTTACAAGATATACTGTTGTGAAGTTTTATTTTTATGTACTGTCTTTGCACGATTTTGATATCAGGTTAAAAATGGCTGCATAAAATAAGTTGGGAAGTATTCTGTCTTTTATTTTCTGGAAGAGACTGTAGGGAACTGGTATCACCTCTCCCTGAAATTTTTGGTAGTATTTGTCAGGAAAACTATTTGGGCCAGTAGTTCGTTTTTGGAAGGCCACAAATACTATTCAATTTCTTCAACAGATATCATACTTTTCAGTTATCTATATCATCTTCAATGAATATTGGTAATTTTTGTCTTTCAAGAAATGATCTATTTCAACTAAGTTGTCAAATTCACGTGCATAAAGTTGTTTCTAAAATCCCCTTATTAGCCTTTAAATGTCTGTGGCATCTGTAGTTATATCCCCTCCTTCATTCCTGATATTGGTATTTGCCTTCTCTTTTTTGGTCAGTCTGGTGAAAGGATTCTAATTTTTTATCTTTTTCAAAGAACCACCTTTTGTTTTACTTGATTTTCTCTATCATTTTTTCCATTTTCAGTTTCATAAATTCCTGTTCTTATCTTTTCCCCTTCCCTCTACTTTCTTTGGCTTTATTTTGCTCTTTCTCTAGTTTCATAATGTGGAACTTTAGATCATTTCCCTCTGAACAATGATTTTAGTACATCTAACAAATTCTGAAACATTGCCTTTTTTTAATGTTTATTTATTTATTTATTTTCTTATTAGTCATCCATTTTATACACATCAGTGTATACATGTCAATCCCAATCTCCCAATTCATCACACCACAACCCCCACCCCCTGCCGCTTTCCCCCCTTGGTGTCCATATGTTTTTCCTCTACTTCTGTGTCTCAATTTCTGCCCCGCAAACTGGTTCATCTGTACCATTTTCTAGATTCCACTTATATGTGTTAATAAACAATATTTGTTTTTCTCTTTCTGACTTACTTCACTCTGTATGACAGTCTACAGATGCATCCACGCCTCTACAAATGACCCACTTTCATTCCTTTTTATGGCTGAGTAATATTCCATTGCATATATGTACCACATCATCTTTATCCATTCGTCAGTAAATGGGCATTTAGGTTGTTTCCAAGACCTGGCTATTGTAAATAGTGTTCCAATGAACACTGCGGTGCATCTGTCTTTTTGAATTATGATTTTCTCTGGGTATATGCCCAGTAGTGGGATTCCTAGGTCATATGGTAATTCTATTTTTAGTTCTTTAAGGAACCTCCATACTGTTCTCCATAGTGGCTGTATCAATTTACATTCCCACCAACAGTGCAAGAGGGTTCCCTTTTCTCCACACCCTCTCCAGCATTAGTTGCTTGTAGATTTTCTGATGATGCCCAATGTAACTGGTGTGAGGTGATACCTCACTGTAGTTTGGCTTTGCATTTCTCTAATAATTAGTGATGTTGAGCAGCTTTTCATGTGCTTCTTGGTCATCGGTATGTCTTCTTTGGAGGAATGTCTATTTAGGTCTTCTGCCCATTTTTGGATTAGGTCGTTTGTTTTTTTTAATATTGAACTGCATGAGCTGTTTATATATTTTGGAGAGTAATCCTTTGTCCGATGATTCATTTGCAAATATTTTCTCCCATACTAAGGGTTGTCTTTTCGTCTTGTTTATGGTTTCCTTTGCTGTGAAAAAGGTATTAAGTTTCATTGTTTATTTTTGGTTTTATTTCCATTACTCTAGGAGGTGGATCAAAAAATATCTTGCTGTGATTTATGTCAAAGAGTGTTCTTCCTATGTTTTCCTCTAAGAGTTTTATAGTGCCCGGTCTTAAATTTAGGTCTCTAATCCATTTTGAGTTTATTTTTGTGTATGGTGATAGGGAGTGTTCTAATTTCACTCTTTTCCATGCAGCTGTCCAATTTTCCCAGCACCACTTATTGAAGAGACTGTCTTTTCTCCATTGTGTATCCTTGCCTCCTTCGTCATAGATTAGTTAACCATAGGTTCATGGTTTTATCTCTGGGCTTTCTATCTTGTTCCATTGATCTATTTCTGTTTTTGTGCCAATACCATATTCTCTTGATTCCTGTAACTTTGTAGTATAGCCTGAAGCCAGGGAGTCTGATTCCTCCAGCTCCGTTTTTTTCCCTCAAGACTGCTTTGGCTATTCGGGGTCTTTTGTGTCTCCATACAAATTTTAAGATTTTTTGTTCTAGTTCTGTGAAAAATGGCATTGGTAACTTGATAGGGATTGCATTGAATCTATAGATTGCTTTGGGTAGTAGAGTCATTTTCACAATATTGATTCTTCTAATCCAAGAACATAGTATATCTCTCCATCTGTTGGTATCATCTTTCATTTTTTTCATCAGTGTCTTATAGTTTTCTGCATACAGGTCTTTTGTCTCCCTAGGTAGGTTTATTCCTAGGTATTTTATTCTTTTTGTTGCAATGGTAGAGGGGAGTGTTTCCTTAAGTTCTCTTTCAGATTTTTTATCATTAGTGTATAGGAATGGAAGAGATTTCTGTGCATTAATTTTGTATCCTGCAATTTTACCAAATTCATTGATCAGCTCTAATAGTTTTCTGGTGGCATCTTTAGGATTCTCTATGTATAGTATCATGTCATCTGCAATCAGTGACAGTTTTATGTCTTCTTTTCGAATTTGTATTCCTTTTATTTCTTTTTCTTCTCTGATTGCTGTGTCTACGACTTCCAAAACTATGTTGAATAATAGGGGTAGGAGTGTACATCCTTGTCTAGTTCCTGATCTTAGAAGAAATGCTTTCAGTTTTTCACCATTGAGAATGATGTTTGCTGTGGGTTTGTCATATATAGCCTTTTATGTTGAAGTAGGTTCCATCTATGCCCACTTTCTGGAGAATTTTTATCATAAATGGGTGTTGAATTTTGTCAAAAGCTTTTTCTGCATCTATTGAGATGATCATATGGTTTTTATTCTTCAATTTGTTAATATGGTGTATCAAATTGATTGATTTGCATATATTGAAGAATCCTTGCATATCTGGGATAAATCCCACTTGATCATGGTGTATGATCCTTTTAATGTGTTGCTGGATTCTGTTTGCTAGTATTTTGTTGAGGATTTTTGCATCTATATTCATTAGTGATATTGGTCTGTAATTTTCTTTTTTGTAGTATCTTTGTCTGGTTTTGGTATCAGGGTGATGGTGGCCTCGCAGAATGAGTTTGGGAGTTTTCCTTCCTCTGCAATTTTTTTGAAGAGTTTGAGAAGGATGGGTGTTAGCTCTTCTCTAAATGTTTGATAGAATTCACTTGTGAAGCCATCTAGTCCTGGACTTTTGTTTGTTGGAATATTTTTAATCACAGGCTGAATTTCACTACTTGTGATTGGTCTGTTCACAATTTGTTTCTTCCTGGTTCAGTCTTGGAAGGTTATACCTTTCTAAGAATTTGTCCATTTCTTCCAGGTTGTTCACTTTATTGGCATAGAGTTGCTTGTACTAGTCTCTTAGGATGCTTTGCATTTGTGCCATGTCTGTTGTAACATCTCCTTTTTCATTTCTAATTTTATTGATTTGAGTCCTCTCCCTCTTTTTCAAAATGAGTCTGGCTGATGGTTTATCAATTTTGTTTATCTTCTCAAAGAACCAGCTTTTAGTTCTATTGATCTTTGCTATTGTTTTCTTCCTTTCTATTTCATCTATTTCTGCTCTGATCTTTATGATTTCTTTCCTGCTGCTAACTTTGGATTTTGTTTGTTCTTCTTTCTCTACTTCCTTAAGGTGTAACGTTAGACTGTTTGAGATTTTTCTTGTTTCTAGAGGTAGGCTTGTATAGCTATAAACTTCCCTCTTAGAACTCCTTGTGCTGCATCCCATAGGTTTTTGATTGTCGTGTTTTCATTGTCATTTTTCTCTAGGTATTTTTTGATTTCCTCTTTGATTTCTTCAGTGATCTCTTGGTTATTTAGTAACGTATTGTTTAGCCTCCATGTGTTTGTGTTTTTTTACGTTTTTTTCCCTGTAATTGATTTCTAATTTCATAGTGTTGTGGTCAGAAAAGATGCTTGATATGATTTCAATTTTCATAAAATTACCGAGGCTTGATTTGTGACCCAAGATGTGATCTATCCTGGAGAATGTTCCGTGCACACTTGAGAAGTGTAATCTGCTCTTTTTGGATGGAATGTCCTATAAATATCAATTAAATCTATCTGGTCTATTGTGTCATTTAAAGCTTGTGTTTCCTTATTAATTTTGTTTGGTTGATCTGTCCTTTCGTGTAAGTGAGGTGTTAAAGTCCCCCACTATTATTGTGTTACTGTCGGTTTCCTCTCTTATAGCTGTTAGCAGTTGCCTTATGTATTGAGGTGCTCCTATGTTGAGTGCATACATATTTATAATTGTTATATCTTCTTCTTGGATTGATCCCTTGATCATTATGTAGTGTCCTTCCTTGTCTCTTGTAACATTCTTTATTTTAAAGTCTATTTTATCTGATATGAGTATTACTATTCCAGCTTTCTTTTGATTTCCATTTGCATGGAATATCTTTTTCCATCCCCTCACTTTCAGTCTGTATGTGTCCCTAGGTCTCAAGTGGGTCTCTTGTAGACAGCATATACATGGGTCTTGTCTTTGTATCCATTCAGTGAGCTTGTGTCTTTTGGTTGGAGCATTTAATCCACTCATGTTTAACGTAATTATCGATATGTATGTTCCTATGACCATTTTCTTAATTGCTTTGGGTTTGTTTTCGTAGGTCCTTTTCTTCTCTTGTGTTTTTCACTTACAGAAGTTCCTTTAGCATTTGTTGTAGAGCTGGTTTGGCAGTGTTGAATTCTCTTAGCTTTTGCTTGTCTGTAAATCTTTTGATTTCCCCATCGAATCTGAATGAGATCCTTGCTAGGTAGAGTAATCTTGGTTGTAGGTTCTTCCCTTTCATCACTTTAAGTATATCATGCCACTCCTTTCTGGCTTGTAGAGTTTCTGCTGAAAGATCAGCTGTTAACATTATGGGGATTCCCTTGTATGTTATTTGTCGTTTTTCCCTTGCTGCTTTCAATAATTTGTCTTTGTCTTTAATTTTGGCCAATTTGATTATTATGTATTTCAGCGTGTTTCTCCTTGGGTTTATCCTGCCTGGGACTCTCTGCACTTCCTGGACTTGGGTAGCTATTTCCTTTCCCATGTTAGGGAAGTTTGCAATTATTATCTCTTTAAATATTTTCTTGGGTCCTTTCTCTCTCTCTTCTCCTTCTGGGACCCCTATAATGCGAATGTTGCATTTAATGTTGTCCCAGAGGTCTCTTAGGCTGTCTTCATTTCTTTTCATTCTTTTCTCTTTATTCTGTTCTGCAGCAGTGAATTCCACCATTCTGTTTTCCAGGTCACTTATCCGTTCTTCTGCCTCAGTTATTCTGCTATTGATTCTTTCTAGTGCATTTTTCATTTCAGTTATTTTATTGTTCAGTTCTGTTTGTTTGTTCTTTAATTCTTCTAGATCTTTGTTAAACATTTCTTGCACCTTCTCGATATTTGCCTCCATTCTTTTTCTGAGGTCCTGGATCATCTTCACTATCATTATTCTGAATTCCTTTTCTGGAACATTGCCTATCTCCACTTCATTTAGTTGTTTTTCTGGGGTTTTATCTTGTTCCTTCATCTGGGACATAGCCTTCTGCCTTTTCATTTTGTCTATCTTTCTGTGAATGTGGTTTTTGTTCCACAGGCTGCAGGACTGTAATTCTTCTTGCTTCTGCTGTCTGCCCTCTGGTGGATGAGGCTATCTAAGAGGCTTGTGCAAGCTTCATGATGGGAGGGACTGGTGGTGGGTAGAGCTGGCTGTTGCTCTGATGGGCAGAGCTCAGTAAAACTTTAATCCACTTGTCTGCTGATGGGTGGGGCTGGGTTCCCTCCCTGTTGGTTGTTTGGCCTGAGGAGACCCAACACTGGAGCCTACCTAGTCCTCTTTGGTTGGGCTAATGGCGGATTCTGGGAGGGCTCACACCAAGGAGTCCTTCCCAGAACTTCTGCTGCCAGTGTCCTTGTCCCTTGGTGAGCCGCAGCTACCCCCTGCCTCTGCAGGAGAGCCTCCAACACTAGCAGGTAGGCTTGGTTCAGTCTCCTATGTGGTCCTTGCTCCTTCCCCTGGGTCCCGATGTGCACACTACTTTGTGTGTGCCCTCCAAGAGTGGAGTCTCTGTTTTCCCCCGTCCTGCCGAAGTCCTGCAATCAAATCCCACTAGCCTTCCAAGTCTGATTCTTTAGGAATTCCTCCTCCCGTTGTCAGACGCCCAGGTTGGGAAGCCTGACATGTGGCTCAGAACCTTCACTCCGGTGGATGGACTTCTGTGGTATAAGTGTTCTCCAGTTTGCGAGTCACCCACTCAGCAGTTATGGGATTTGATTTTATTGTGATAGCACCCCTCCTACTGTCTCATTGCGGCTTCTCCTTTGTCTTTGCATGTGGGGTATCTTTTTTGGTGAGTTCCAGTGTCTTCCTGTTGATGATTGTTCAGCATTTAGCTGTGATTTCGGTGTTTTCGAAAGAGGGAGTGAGAACATGTCCCTCTACTCCACCATTTTTAACCAATCTCCCACCATCTTGAATCAATCTCCTGCATTTTCACTTTCATTCAGTACAAAAATATATATATTTTTTTAATCAGTCATCAATTTTATACACATCAGTGTATACATGTCAATCCCAATCGCCCAATTCAGCACATAACCATCCCCATCCCACTGCGGTTTCCCACCCTTGGTGTCCATACGTTTGTTCTCTACATCTGTGTCTCAACTTCTGCCCTGCAAACTGGTTCATCTGTACCATTTTTCTAGGTTCCACATACATGCATTAATATACGATATTTGTTTTTCTCTTTCTGACTTACTTCACTCTGTATGACAGCCGCTAGATCCATCCACGTCTCAACAAATGACTCAATTTCATTCCTTTTTATGGCTGAGTAATATTCCATTGTATAGATGTACCACTTCTTCTTTATCCATTCGTCTGTCGATGGGCATTTAGGTTGCTTCCATGACCTGGCTATTGTAAATAGTGTTGCAATGAACATTGGGGTGCATGTGTCTTTTTGAATTACGGTTTTCTCTGGGTATATGCCCAGTAGTGGGATTGCTGGATCATATGGTAATTCTATTTTTAGTTTTCTAAGGAACCTCCATATTGTTCTCCATAGTGGCTGTATCAATATACATGCCCACCAACAGTGCAAGAGGGTTCCCTTTTCTCCACACCCTCTCCAGCATTTGTTGTTTGTAGATTTTCTGATGATGCCCATTCTAACTGGTGTGAGGTGATACCTCATTGTAGTTTTGATTTGCATTGCTCTAATGATTAATGATGTTGAGCATTCTTTCATGTGCTTCTTGGTCATGTGTATGTCTGCTTCGGAGAAATGTCTATTTATGTCTTCCGCCCATTTTTGGATTGGGTTGTTTGTTTTTTTGATATTGAGCTGCATGAGCTGCTTGTAAATTTTGGAGATTAATCCTTTGTCAGTCGCTTCATTTGCAAATATTTTCTCCCATTCTGAGGGCTGGCTTTTCGTCTTGTTTATGGTTTCCTTTGCTGAGCAAAAGCTTTTAAGTTTCATTAGGTCCCATTTGTTTATTTGTGTTTTTATTTCCATTACTCTAGGAGGTGGGTCAAAAAAGATCTTGCTGTGATTTATGTTAAAGAGTGTTCTTCCTATGTTTTCCTCTAAGAGTTTTATAGTGTCTGGTCTTATATTTAGGTCTCGAATCCATGTTGAGTTTATTTTTGTGTATGGTGTTAGGAAGTATTCTAATTTCCCTTAAGACTTTATCTTTGACCATGGATTATTTAGAAGTGTGTTGTTTACATTAACAAATATATGAGAATTTTCTTGATATCTGTTATTGATTTCTAGTTAGTCCCATTATGGTCAGAGAACATATTCTGCATGATTTTTAATTTTTTTAAATTGTTAAGGTTTGTCTTATGACCTAGGATATGGTCTCTGATGGTGAATGTTCCATGTACATTTGAAGAGTGTCTTCTATTGTTATTAAGTAGAATACACTACAAATGTCAGTTAAGTCAATTGGGCTGATGGTATTGTTCAGGTCTTCTATATCCTTCTGGATTTTGTTTAATTGGTCTATAGATTACTGAGAGATGATTATAGAAGTCTTCAACTTTGTAGATTTTGCTATTTCTCTCTTTTCAGCTATATTAGTTTTTGTTTCACATATATTGAAGCTCTGTTATTAGATTAATTTACATTTAGGATTGTTCTGTCTTTTTATTGAATTGACACTTTTAGCATTATAAACGTCCCTCTTTAATCCTGGATAATCTTGCCACCACAAGCTTTCATTTGATAGTGTTTGGATAGCATATTTCTCCCCCCACCCCCAATTATCAGTATATTTAAAGTAGACTTCTTCTACGCAGCACATAGCTGGGTCTTGTTTAGACAATTTACATTTAATGTAATAGTTGGTATAACTGGATTTAGGTCTATTGTTCTGTTATTTTCTATTTGTCCCCTATGCTTAAAAAGAAAAAGCTTTAATAAATATAACTGACATACAATGAACTGCAAATATTCGAAGTGTAGAATTTGATGTTTTGCTATATAAATACAATTGTGAAACTATCACCACAATCAAGAAAATGAATATATACATCACCTCCAAAACTTTTCTCAGAATTCTTCATGATCTCTCTCTCCTGACATTCCAAATCCCCAGGCAACTGATAATTTTTATAATATAGATAATTTACATTTTTCAAGACTTTTATATAAAATGGGACTTTATGTTAAAATGAACTTTTTGAAAAGTTTTAGATTTACAGAAAAATTGCAAAGATAGTAGTATAGAGAGGTGCCATATACCCAACACCCAGTTTCCATTATCATTAACATCTTACATTAGTATGGTAGATTTGTACAATTAATAAATTAATATTGATACCTTATTGTTAACTAAAGTCCAAAGTTTATTCAGATTTCCTTAGTTTTTACCTAATGTCCTTTGTCTATTCCAGGATCTCATCCAGGATACCACATTACATTTAGTATTTATGTCTCCTTAGCCTCTTCTTGGCTGTGATGGTTTCCTCAAACTTTCCTTGTTTTGATGACCTTGACAACTTTGAGAAGTACTGGTCAGGTATGTTGTAGAGTATCCCTCTGTTGGTATTTGTGTGGTGTTTTTTCATGATTAGCTGGGGTTATGGGTTATTGAGAAGACGACAACAGAAGTAAAGTGCCATTTATATCATACTGTATCAAAGTTACACACTATCAACATGGCTTATCACTGTGGATGCTGACCTTCATCACCTGGTTGAGGTAGTGTTTGTCAGGTGTCTTCACTGTATAATTACATTTTTTCCTCCCTTTCCACACTGTACTCTTTGGAATAAAGTCACTATGCCCAGTGCACACTTAAAGAATATGGAGTTTTACTCTACCTCCTTGAAGGAAGAGTGGAATTCCTCTGCCTGGGCAATGTGTCTCTTTTCCCCCATTTATTTATTTATTCATCATTAACAGCAATACGGGCTCATGGATATTTATTTTATACTTTGGGCTCTAATCCAATACTACATTATTCTGTTGCTCAAATTATTCAAGCTTTGGTCATCGGAAACTCTTTCAATTGTCTCCATGTCCCTTTGACATATAATTGTGTGTGCGTGCACGCACACGTGCATGCATGTGTTTGAGCACTTACTTTCTACCACTATAAAATGGCCCATGCTCATTTTCTATACTTCCTGCCCCAGTCCCAGAATCAGCCATTTCTGCAAGGAGCCCTAGTTCCTTTTACTGGAGAATGGTATTAGAAACCAATACTTTGGAACTAGGTATGCTTGCTGCTACTGGGGTGTTGCTTCTAGGCCCTCTCAGCTTTCAGAACAGAGAAATATATGTGAATACTAACATGTATGTATACCCATATCTATAAGTATTTCTATATGTAACCACCTATGTCTATAGTAAGGTAAACATAAGATCTTCCTGGTATCACCAACTCTAATTCATTACTGTACAATTCATTTTAGCTTCCTCCCCTTTCTTATCTGAAAACTCCCACTCCAACAGTGAGAAACCTAGCTTCCACCATCCACCATCTATTTACTTACTTGTTCAATTTTGGTATACACAGATGGCAATACAAGCATTGTGAACTTGATACAGTTAAAAACTTTATTCTCGTGGGAAATAACTTTATCAACTAGAGTACACTACTATGTAGTTTCTTTTGCCTCTACTATTAGAGTCTTCACTTATTTCCAAATTTACTTAGGTCAGAACCTATTGTGTCATCTTCAGTGAAGCTGTTTCATACATTTGTAATACAGTTAGATTGTTTTGTCACACTCTGCATTCATTCTTGGATTCCCCAATCTTCTAAATGATTTTTTTTAAAATTTTGCATACATTAAAGTTTACTCTTTGTACTTTAAGTGATATGGGTTTAGACAAATACCTACTGTCATGTATCCACAATTATGTATCATACAGAATAGTCTACCACGTTAGTAAATCCCCTGTGCTTCCCCCATCCTTGGCACCTACCGACCTTTTTACCATTGCCAGAGTTTTGCCTTTTCCAGAATGTCATTTAACTCAAATCATATTCCATGCAGCCTTTTCAGACTGCTATCACTTAGTGTTATGCATTTAAAATTCATGCATATCTTTTTGTGGCTTCATAGTTCATTTTTTAATAATCACTGAATAATTTTCCATTGTATGGATGTACCACAGCTTGTTTAACCATTCACCTACTGAAGAATGTTTTGGTTGCTTCTAGTTTTTGGCAATTATGAGTAAAGCTGCTATAATCTTTCATGTGCAGGTTTTTATGTGGACATAGTTTTTAAATCAGTATAATAAATTCCTAGGAGTGTGACTGCTGGATTGTATGGTAAGACTATGCTTAGCTTTGCAAGAAATTGCTAAAATGGCTGTACTATTTTTCATTACTACCAGCAATAAAAAGAGTTCCTATCGCTCTGTATCCTTGTCAGCAACTGTCAGTCAGTTTTGTGTGTGTGTGTGTGTGTGTGTGTGTGTGTGTGTGTTTAATCATTCTAAAAGATGTATAGTGGTATCTCATTGTTGTTTTAATATTCCTTAGTGACAAATAATATTAAGCATCTTTTCATATGCTTATTTGCCATCAGTATCTTTAGTGAATGTAGATATTTTTTCTTTTCCAGTACATGCATTTAAGTTTATAAATTGCCCTCTAAGCACTGCTTTTCCTAAATCCCCCAAATCTTGAGAAGCTGTATTTTGATAATTAAAAATTGGTTCAAAATATTTTAAAATTTCTTGAGACCTCTTCTTTTGGCTGCGTTGGGTCTTCATTGCTGCGTGCGGTCTTTCTCTAGTTGTGGTGAGCAGGTGCTACTCTTCGTTGTGGTGCATAGGCTTCTCATTGTGGTGGCTTCTCTTGTTGTGGAGCACAGGCTCTAGGCACATGGGCTTCAGTAGTTGTGGCATGAGGGCTCAGTAGTTGTGGCTCGTGGGCCCTAGAGTGCAGGCTCAGTAGTTGTGGCGCACGGGCCTAGTTGCTCTGTGGCATGTGGGATCCTTCCAGACCAGGGCTCAAACCTGTGTCCCCTGCATTGGCAGGTGGATTCTTGACCACTGCACCACCAGGGAAGTCCCTGTTTTCAATTTCTAATTTAATTCCATTGTGGTCTGCAAATATACTTTGTATGAGTACTATGTTTTAAACTTGTTAAGGTGTGGTATATGGCCCAGAATGTGCTCTATCTTGGTGAATATTCCAGGCAAGCTGGAGAAGAATGTAGATTCTGTTGTTAAATGGCATATTCTGTTAATTAGATCAAGTTGACTGATTGATACTGTTGTTCAGGTCATCTACCTACTTACTGATTTTCTGCCTGCTTGATCTATCAATTATCAAAACAGGGATGTTGACGTCTCCAACTGTTGTAGTGGATTTGTCTATATCTCCTTCCAATTCTATCAGCTTTTGCCTCGTGTTTTGACACTCTGTTGTTAAAAGCTAATGTTTAGAATTGTTAAATCTTGGAGAACTGACCACCAAATCATTACGTTATATCTCTTTGCATCCCTCATAATTTTCATTGTTCTAAAATCTCTTTTGTCTGAAATTAATATAGGTACTCCAGCTTCCTTTTGGTTAATGATAGCATGGTATATCTTTCTCCATTTCCTTTCTACCTGGTTCTTTATATTTAAAGTGAGTTTCTAACAGACAACCCATAGCTGGGTCTTTTTTTGTATATAAGGATCTTGTTTTTTAATCCACTCTGACAATCTCTTTTAATTGATGTATTTACACGATTCATATTTAAAGTGACTATTAACATAGTTAGATTAATATCCACTATTGTTTGTAACTGTTTCCTACTTGTTGCAGCACTTTTCTTTTTTCCCCTATTTTTCTGTCTCTTCTGATTTTAACTGACATTTTATATGATTCTATTTCATCTCCTCTCTTAAGATATTATACTTCTTTTTAGTTTTTTAGTGGTTGTCCTAGTGTCTGCAATATACATTTTTAACTGAATTAAGTCCATCTTTAAATAACACTATAATGCTTCACTTGTAGTGTAGCTACCTTATAATAGTGTATTTCTAAATCCTTTCTCCTATCCCTTATGACACTGCTGTCATTCATCTCACTTACCCATATTCTATAATCACCCTGTACATTGTTACTATTATTAAAGTTATCTTTTAGATCAATGATGAATAAAAAGATTTTATTTTACCTTCATTTTTTCTTATCCGATGCTTTTCCTTTCTTTATGTACATCCAAATTTCTAACCTATGTAATTTTCGTTCTCATTGAAGAACTTCTTTTATGATTTTTGCAGGACAGATCTGCTGGAAATGAATAACCTTCGTTTTTGTTTGTTTATATATTTTTTAAAATTTTATTTATTTATTTTTCACTGTGTTGTGTCTTCGTTGCTGTGTGCAGGATTTCTCTAGTTGCGGTGAGCAGGGGCTACTCTTCGTTGCAGTGTGTGAGCTTCTCATTGTGGTGGCTTCTCTTGTTGTGAAACACGGACTCTAGGCATGCGGGCTTTAGTAGTTGTGGCGCGTGGACTCAGTAGTTGTGATTCGCAGGCTTTAGAGCACAGACTCAGTAGTTGTGGTGCACAGGCTTAGTTGCTCTGCGGCATGTGGGATCTTCCCGGACCAGGGCTCAAACCTGTGTCCCCTGCATTGGCAGGCAGATTCTTAACCACTGCGCCACCAAGGAAGTCCCGAGCCTCCATTTTTGTTTGTCTGAGAGAGTCTTTGTCCTTCACTTTTGAAGGATAATTTCCTGGATATAGAATTAATTATAGGTTAGTGGGTTTTTTCTTTCAACTCTTAAGTATTTTACTCCACTCTCTTCTTGCCTGCATGGTGATGAGAAGTCTGCCATAATTCTTATTCTGTTCTTCTTCAAGTAAGGTTTTCTTCCATCCCCCCTTTGACTTCTTTCAAGATTTTCTTAGTCTTTGGTTTTCTGCAGTATAAATATGATGTGCCCAGGTGCAGTTATTTTGGTATTTATTTTGCTTGGTACTTTTAAACTAAGCTTCCCAGGCCTGTATTTTGATGTCTGTCATTAATTTTATAATACTTTCTCTGCTATTATTACTTCAAATACTTCTTTTGCTCCTTTTCCTTCTCCTTCTGGTATTCCAATTATGCATATGTTACACTTTTCAAAATTGTCCCATAATTCTTAGATGTTCTGTTCTGGGTTTTTTTTTTCCATTCTTTTTTCTCATTGCATTTCAGTTTAGCCAGTCCCTATTGATCTATCTTCAGCCTCATTGATACTTTCCTCTGTTGTGTCCAATCTGTTGATGAGCCCATCAAAACATTTATTTCTATTACAGTGTTTTTTTACTTTTAGCATTTCCTTTTGTTTCTTTCTTAGAGTTTCTCTCTGCTCATATTACTCACGTGTTCTTGCATATTGCCTACTTTTTCTATTAGACTCTACATATTAATCATAGTCATTTTAAATTCCCTGATAATTCCAACATCTACAATATTTGAGTCTGGTTCTGATGCTTGCTTTGCCTCTTCAGACTATTTTTTCTTGCATTTAGGCATGTCTTCTAACTTTTTGTTGAAAAGTTTACCATGTAGCATTGGGTAATAAGAACAGAGGTAAACAGGCATTTACTAGGTGGATCTGTTAATTTGTCCAAGGAGGTGAACTGTGTTTAATGTTTGCTATAGGTGTCAGAAGCTTCAAATTCCCTTAGTATCCTTGCTTTGACTCTGGGCTTCCCTCAGTACTCCTCAGAGAGAGTCCATGCCTTGTAGCTATTCAGTTGTAATCCATTGTTCTTATACTGGAGCCCTGTTATACATCTGCATATTTTGTTTTTATCTTTTTTGGTGTTGGTATGAGGGTAAAGTGTGGGGGAGGAAAAGCATTCTACAATTTTAGGATTAAATCTCAATATTTTACTTGGCTTATTTCTCTGGGATGTGAACTTCATAGGTGTTTCTCCAGCAGTATAGCCCCCTTAAGATGAATTAGGAAGGCTGAGGGGGCTGGAGTAGGAGAGATGTCCACCTCAAACTGGGATATGGCTCTGGTAATATCTTTTCCCCCAGATATGCTCTGGGCATATTTCACAATGATTACCCATCCCTCCTTCAAAAGCCACAAGGGGACCTTTTCCAGGATCTTCATCTTGAGAACCTGATGGTGTTCCTGGAGGTAAAAGCCACGGGAGTATGAGGGCCTCCCTAAGACTGTTGCTCCCATGAGTTTCACACCCTCATGCAAGTCCATACTCAGCCTCCAGCAACTTATCAAAATTATCATTTAAATGTTCCTAACAATTTATGGCTCAAGTGGCTCCTGCTCTCTTGGTAAGCTGATCTCTGCTGCAACTCTCTAGATTTGCCTCACTCCAGATTTCAGGTTGGCGGTTGCTCCTATAAGAACAAGAATGATGGGATTTCTCTGGCAGTCCAGTGGTTAAGACTCTGTGCTTCCACTGCAGTGGGGCACGGATTCAATAGTCAGGGAACTAAGATCCTGCATTCTGTGTGGCACAGCCAAATAAATAAGTAAATAAAAGCTCTTAAAAATATTTAAAAAAAGAAACAGGAGTGATGACTTCTAGCTTTGTTATATGTCAGAGCTGAAACTAGAAGTCTCTTACCTTCCTCTTTTATTCCTGTTTCCTTATTCCTGAATTCTTTTGGATTACTTGAATATTGCATATTTGTATAGTTGTGGGGTTTTTTGGTGTTGTTCTACAGATTACAATACATACTTCACTTTTCATAGTCTACTTAGAATTAAAATTTTACTTTACTTCAAGTGAAATTTATAAAGCTTATAAACATTTGGTTCCCTTTAAACTCTTCCTTTATATTGTAGTTGTCATGTATATACATCAACATACATTGGAAACCCCAAAATATATTACAATTTTTTATTTCAACCATCATATTTTAATGAACCCAAGAGAAAAACTGTCTGTTATATCTATACAGATATTTACCATTTCTGTTGCTCTTCTTCCTTTCATGAAGTTCCAAATTTCTCTCCGGTATCATTTCTCTTCTGCCTGAATAACTTCCTTTACCATTTCTTTAAAACAGGACTTCTGGTGAAGAATTATCTTTGGTTTTAGTAATTTAATTATGATGTATTTGGGTGTGGTTTTCTTGGTGCTTACTGAGCTTCTTGAATTTGTAAATGTATGTGTTTCACCAAACTTGGGAAGTTTTCAGCCATATGTCTTCATTTTATTCTGCATTAATCTCTTTCCTCCCCTACTATAATTTTAATGTGTCAATGAAAAAATGTTGCCTGCCATATCACTAAACAAAGGATGTTGCAGCCATGAAGCCATCACATTACAGCTGCCCTGACAGTGAGCCCTGAGGGAACTCAGGATAGAAACAGGTTGCCTCCCATCAAGCCATCAGCCACTGCAGCCACCTCCCAGTGGTGCACCCTGAGAAGACTCAGGATGAGACAGCACAGGATACTAGCCCCAGGTAGCTGAGGTACATATCAAAGGAATGACTTCAATGAGCCCTGACTTTTGCATCTTCCCATACATAGAAAAATGCTAAATTCATTAACTTGAGGTGTCTGGTTTTCTTTAATTAACAGTGAACTTTTGATGTTCCTACTGCCTGGTTTTTGTTGCAAAAACTCCTATATATCCTGGCTCCTCCCTCACCTCTTCAAAGAGGTCTGAGAGGCTGTGACCCAGGCTTAAGTCCTGTTTTGTGTGCCAAATAAAACTTAATTCTCAACTTTTAGGTTGTGCGTTTTTTTCAGTCAACAAATGATGTGTATATTAGAAGTTTTTCTATTGTTCCACAGGTCCCTAAAGCTCTGTTCTTTTAAAATTATTGTTTTTTGTTTTTTACATTAGAAAATTTCTTCTGACCTTCTATACTAATTCACTCTTTCCTCTGTCATCTTATTCTCTCTCAGAGCTTTAGGAAGCTGTACAGTCACTGTTGCTCCCACCACTGCCACAGGAGTGCAGTTTTAGGAGTGTGTCTTACTCAGAGACAGGACCAGGAAAAACAAACAGAATTTCCCTCACTTGTTCCTTCCTGAAGAAGCTTCAGTTCTGGGATTCAGACTGCCTTGAAACTAAACTGGGAGATGTGGGAGGAAACAGAAAAACAAGGAAATTCACTACTGTATCTTTCTCCCAAGTTTGGATCTCCATCCCCAGTCTGCTTGCTATTATTTACTTTTCAAAGTCTTCCCATAACTACAGCATGTGTTCTGTTCAACGATTTTACGTGTAATCAGTAGGACAGATAGGGTGATGTGTGCTTATTCCATCTTAATTGGAACTAGAAACCAATTTCACCACTTTTCATTTTAACAATTTAATAATCAATTTATAAACAAAACATTTAAAGGATACAGCTAGATTTTCAATATGCTCCACCTTGATCTCAGTATAAAATTAACAAACATGTCCTCTAAATAAACCCACAGTAATGCCGTAGTATTTTGTTACTGTACTTCATGTGACAAAAAAGTTAAATGCACATATTTCTTTGAAAAATATGATTTTTATATAAAATTTAATAATTACTGTTAATAACAAAGATGGTACCATCATTAATATGGAATTAACTTATACACTTGGCAAACTGATATATTTTCAAATATATAAACAAAATTACGTGATCCTACTCCATATTTTTCATTCTTAGGCTATCCATAACACCTAATATAACACATAAATCTCAATGTATAACAATCTAAAAAAGTTTATAATCTTGCTAAATAGTAAGTAATAAGATAAATTAATACAAGATACAAAGATAGTATTTATTTTACTAATCCACATCAAAAGAGAAGTTGAAGCTTATTTGAATCTTGAAATATTAATGTAAGAATATATAATTGCTCAAAACATATGTTCTACATTGAAAGAGAAACATTCTGTAATTTCTTTTTCAAGATTTTAAACTGCTTTATTCAGATATTTGAGTCTGGAATACACTGTCCAATATGGTAGTCACAGCAACATGTGGCTGTTTAAGTTAAAATTCATTAAAATTCAACAAAATTGAACTCCGTTTTTCAATTACACTAGTTATATATCAAGTGCTCAATAGCCACATGTGGCTAGTGGTTACCTTTTAAATAGTGTAGATATAGAACATTTCCATCATCACAGAAAGTTCTATTAGACAGAACTGGGCAACAGGAACATCCAAAATTTTATGCAAGCACAGTTCCTGAGATATCTATAGGCCAGAACTGTGTTAGCCCTTATTAGTTTATGCTTATGGTGAAAAGAATTTTACATTATTATTTTTTTAAATATGAACTTCTTATTTTAAATTTCCCAGTTGGAAGTATTTTTAGGAGTTACGTATGTCATTATTTATTTGAACCATGATTTCATCAAGCCATATATTTGATTTGATTCAAGGCTTACTGAGGAGATACAAAATGACTTAAATTTTAAAATAATAGATCTTCCTCAACTAACTATAGAGTTACACTCCAATAAACCCATTGTAAGTTGAAAATGTATTTAATACAGTTAACCTACCAAACATCATAGCCTACCTTAAACGTGCTCAGAACATTTACATCAGTCTACAGTTGGGCAAAATCATCTAACACAAAGCCTACTGTATAATAAAGTATTGAATATCTCATGTAATTTCTTGAATACCATATTGAAAGCGAAAAACAGAATGGTTGTATAGGCACAGAATGGATGTAAGTGTATCAGTTGTTTTCCCTCATGATGGTGTGGCCAACTGTGAGCTGTGGCTTGCTGCCGCTGCCCAGCATTACAACAGAATACTGTACCCGCATACCGCTAGGCTGGAAAAAAATGGAAATTCAAAACTTGAAGTACAGTTTCTATTGAACGCATATTGCTTTTGCACCATCATAAAGTTGAAAAATTGTAAGTCAAATCATCGTAAGTCAGGGGACCGTTTGAACAAGAAAAAGAAAGAAAAAGTAATGACAAAATTTGTTTGATTAAATACCCAGGATCAAAAGATATAGGAAAAAAGATGGTAAGAGTTCTATTATCTTAGCTGATTATCCACTTAACCACTGAATAATGATAGGTATACTGATAATACTAAACAAAACTGCGGATAGATACTACTTTTCTTAAAACAGTTCTGAATAGAAGATTTGAAGAGAATATTGGAGATGGGAAGAACTGTGGAGACTGCGATTCAAGTTAGTTATTTCTATGAATTAACTGTCTTCCTTCATGCCGAGTATTTTAAAGAAACTATGATCTGTTATACTTGCTGATAGATGAGTTTATGACACTTTTAAACTAGTCAGTTATCTCAATAATCCTTGGTTTTCTCTTCTGCAAAACAAGATTATTACTACTTTCCCTGACTATATCACTGGTTTTATGTGTGACTCAAATAAGATGATGTAAGTGAAACAGCTTTGTAGATTGTAAATATTATAAAAATACAGACTGGTATTACATTAACGCATTTGATTAATAACACACTGCTATTATTTACTTAAATTAAGGAAGGTCAAAGTGTACTTCAGCATCATTTTTTAATGTCTAAACACTGGAAGCATTCAAACACCAAAATATACAAATAAGATTTTCTGAAACTCTTGTGTTATAACATTGCAGTGTCTCTATGAGAAAGCAGTGGGTGTGCCATAACAGTCAATTTATGCAGTTTGGACAGAACACTGTAGATGTGACTGGACATTCCAGTGACATCAAAGCAATATTGCTCTTAAAATAATGCAAGGTGTCAGTTCATTGTGTCCCATACTGCCTAATATATCTTGTATACAAGACATTCTTTTTAAAATTATGCTTTTTAGAAGGTAAGGTACCTATATTATGAAAATAATTTTAATGAAAAATAGATTAGGTTCTAAACAGTCCTGGGCAAAGCCTTTTGTTTGCATAATGAAAAATTTTGCAAATCGGTTTTCTTTAAATAAAAAACTCCCATTGAACATATATCTATCTTTAATATAATTTTATGGTATAAAAATAGGAAATGTTAAATTTTATTCAAAACATGAAATGATTTCACTGAAAGTACTTTTAAAACAAACTAATAAATCTCCAGATAGGAAAAGAGTCAATACAGACAATTCAATGTGTTATTAAAATAACTTTTCAAAAGTCAGAGTCCAACAGGGAATAAGAACTAAATTTGCTGTGTACAGCTATCAAATATAAGAACAAACAAAAGAAGAAAACCACAAAATTTTCATTTATATCATAGTCAGACACAGTAAACTAGTTCAGTAATATACTAGGAATAATTAAATATTTATGGTAAATGATTGTTCTCGAAGAATTTTTAACAAAGTAACCCTACTGATACACTAACCCAAACGCATCTGTGAAATACTTTCACATACCAAGGAACTCCAGCCACTTCATCTATATGGAAGACACCACAGCAAATATAAAGTTTGACCATTTTAGAACCCTAACATTCCTGACTATTAGTATGTTCAGCTTAAGGGAATTTAAAGGACTAAGGAAACTTTAAAGCACCATAAAGAGTAGAAAGGTGAGTTCAGTGTATACTAGGTATTGAGGAAAATGGAATGGAATATGTGAAATTTGAAAAGAGTCTTGGAGGACAGGTAGAATTTAGATAGGCCAGAAAAAGTAGTAAGGCTAATTCAAGAAGATAAAACTATATGAATAAAGGCTTAAAGGTAAGAATAAATATGACATGCTCTATTCCTCCCATTTACTCTCCTTTTCACGTTAAGAAACAAAGAATATAAGAGAAGATATGATAGAAATTAATTGCAGGGAGAGGGCTACTTTGTATAGAGAGGTCAAAAATGTCTGAGGAACATGACTTTTTTTTGAGTTGTATGACCTGAAGTATTAATAAAAGAAGCAAGTTGAGGGAAGATGGAAGAAGAGTACACCAGGCAGAAGGAACAATGAATTAAAGACTCTGAAAGAAAAATGAGGAGAAACAGTATAACTACTGGGCAGAGAATGGATTGGGAAATGGTCTAAGTTTAGCGTAAGAGTAGAAGCAGAGAAAACCATTGAGACTACTGTTAACAGTCCAGGCAAGAGATGGTAGCCACTTGAACTGAGATAGTGGTGGGAGAGAGAGAAATGGACAAATTTTATATATATTTTGGAGAAATAGGGAGATTTGCTGATAGTTTGAATCTAGAGAATGAATAAAAGGAAGTTATCAAAAAACATTACCTATGTTTTTGGCTTGAGCATCTGGGTAAATTGGGATACCAATTACTAAGAGGAGGAAGGGTGAAGAAGGAAGAGGTTGGAAGGATGTTCTAATAATGAAAGATTTCCTTAGACATGTATTAGACATCAAATTGGAGATTCCAAAAAGAGCTGGATATGAGTCTAGAACACATTACTGTGTTTTAAATTTTATTTTAATTATATGCATATCTGTTATCAACTGTTTTATATTTCTGGTTGTCCAGGGAAAGAAAGAATGGCTTAATTTAACTATTAAATAAATCCTCCTCTCAATGGTGACTGTGAGTCTGATATGCATTCCAAAGGTCAGTCTGTCTGTACTTCCTCTTCTCTCCAAACTCCCGACATCTTCATTCTGACTCTCATCATATTTGTCATACTACCAAAACGCGATTTCAGGTCATTCCCAAGAAAAACAAACTCAAGTGATTTCCCATGGCCCACAAAATCCAAACCCCTACCATAGTAATCAAGGACCTTTGCCAATTTTCAACAGGCCTCCATTTAGCTCCATTTCACCAATTTATATCTCAACAATACTACTAAATTAACTGCCATTTCTTCAGAACAAAATGCCCTTTCCTAACTTTATGTCTTTGCATACACAATCTCCCACTTTGGTTCAAAAACCATACTTGAAAGCTAACAGATTTGTGATAGGCAGAATCCTCCTTCCCTCCCCCAATTTGTTCCATCTATTCCTTGGAACCTGCAAATATGTTACAATACATGGCTAAAGGAATTTTGCAGATATAATTAAGGTTACTAATTAATGACCTGAAAATAGATTCTGGTGGATTATCTAGGTGGGCCCAATCTAATCACATTAGCTCTTAAAAGCGGAGAACTTTCTCCAGCTTGAAGCAGAAGAGAGCCAAGGCAAAAAACTGTCAGATTGCAAGCATGAAAATGATTCATTGCACCGCTGCTCGCTCTGAAATATCAGGTTCTATATGCAAGGACTAGAGAGAGGCCTCTAGGAGATAAGGGCAGCCCCAAAATGACAGGTGGCAAGGAAGCAGAGAACTCAATCCTAGAAACAAAAGAAACTGTATTCTGCCAAAATATGAATGAGCTTGGAAGTAGATTCTTCCCCAGAAACTGCAGATAAGAGCCTGTAAGAATGCTGACTTACAGAATTGTGAGATAATAAATAGGTATTGTTTTTAACTGCTAAACTTATGGTTATTTGTTATAGCAGCAATAGAAAGCTAATACCAGACTTAAATGTAATAAGGTGACAGGGGTGGGAAAAGTGGGGTTCTATTTCCAGAGTACTAAAATATAAGAACTATGAAAATATAAAACTTCTAATCATGGTTGATGCAGGCACTCTCTCCCTCTAGCCCTTTAGTTCTTTATGGTGATTAGAACCTTCCCATGGACTCACTACTGACTCATTAGCCAAGACTATATCCAGGCAGCACAGTATCTAAATTTCCATGTAAGGACTTTCTAAATACCTGGAACAGAAATAAAGAAGATGAAAATTATCGCCTCAACTCCCACTACCACTATACAAATGGAGTCACTCTTTTCGCTCAAATTAGAGTCCTCATCAGTGTAGACAAGGGCAAGCTCCAGGCCTCAGGTATCTGACTTCCACCAGGGTAGATCTGGCTCCACAGAATAGGGAGGTGAATGTAGTGAGCTATAGGCTCAGAGAGCAGCACTGCAAATATCCACCCAGAAAAATACAGTTTACCTTTACCTAGAATTACCATGATGGAAACCTGGTCTTCCCTACTAAAGTACAAATGCTTGAAAATCTCATTTTTCAGGGAATGTGTGACAAAGCATTCTGGATATGAAAGGCAGTATAGCAGTACTAATATGAAATGTTAGAATGTACAGATAAACCAGTAGTCCAAAAAAATCAACATTAAATTTCCATTTATGTAAGATGACTTTCTCCTGGCCAATTCCTACTTGTTACTTAAAGTCTAATATTATTTCCTCTATTCTAGCTCCTAAAATATATTAATACCCACATTATTGTACTGACTGCACTGTACAATAACTATATGCTTATACTTCTAACTCTTCTTTGAGCTTCTCCCATAATTTTCTACCTCTAGAATCTAACACAATGGTAATCACATAGTAAACATTCAATAAATGTTTTAGAATTGATTAAATTTTTAGAGCACCATAGCTCTTTTTTGAGATAATTTTAGGTTTCTCAAGTCAAAGATGAGTCTCACACGGAAACAGAGGGCCTTTATTAGGCGCCGGTATATCACATATATTTCTACACTACTTTAGAAGAATATTTCCACTATCTTCAATTTTTCTATTTTTTAAAATACTGGATATAAAACTGTAAGAAAATATAAAACATTGTCTAGCATATTTTGGAATCTGCTTACTTATAAAAATATGTAATATATTCTGAATTTTGTCAGATTGATGATAATGTTAACTTCTTAGGCATTGTTCTAAGCATTTTATATGAAATAACATATTTATTCCTCACAATAACCCACGTTTAAGATGAGTATTATTATCGAATTTTCCAGAGGTACAGAGAGGTAAAGTATGTTATAAAAGGTGACAAAATTGCAATATTCTATATTAATTCCTTCTCCCTACCTTCCCCCAAGAAGTATATCATATTTTTTAAAAATGAATTTACATTTTCAAAAGTTTTAAGCCTTTACCAAAATCTTTTTTGAATAAATGAAAACAGACTGAAGAGTCATAAAACCAAGCGTATAAAATACTAAGATTTCATTAGCAGTCACATGGTTTCTGCTTTTATTTTAGAGCTTTGATAAGTGATTACTGAACCCAGCACTACTTTCTCTATAAGAACTTAGGAGCGATTTCAAAAACTTTGATTTCTCTATCATTCTCCAAATAATTTTCTTATTGTGACTATGATAAATAGCTAACAAACTTGATATAGTTTTAATATCAACGGAAAAGCAGTAGTAGTTGTAAGTACATACTGTTAGAGGAAACAACCCGACACATCATCATGGGGTAAGCTATTCCAATAAACTCTGACACATTTAGAATTAAGAAATAATCGTGAGCCTAAGGCACTAGAACTACATTATAGCTTAACTTGACTCCAGTTGTAACCTCCCAGGCCCCAAAATAAATGATCTGGTGCCAACAATAGCAGGAACAGTTAGATGACACTTAATTCATAGCACTATAAGATATGGAGTCAGCCAGAAGGTGGCAGAATGAGGCCACTTAGGATCCACATACAAATCCAGAAAAATCTTTTTGTTATCATTACCTTAGGTTTTAGCAGTACACAAAAATCACAATTTTAGATACTTATACAAGTAAGAATTTTATGCACTAGAGATATGCAAGAGCATTATTTCATGTATACAAATCAAACTATAAATTTCCCACATAGACTACCATAGTAGAAATGAATCCCCATTCTCCCTTTTGATAAATCTTCCCTATTTCCACAACGCTATGAAAAATGAAGTCCTCCAAAGTCCCCCATATTATTCCAATATCACATCTGAATTCTTTAATGAAGAATTACTACTAAATGTTTTATCATGTAATATATTTAATTTCATAAGTTCAATCATAGTTACTACATAGTGGTATCATATAACTTTAAAGAAAACAGTTGTCTTTATACTGGGTTTTTTAAATGGGGTTTAAGCACTATGGTTTAATATATGGAAGGTAAACCACATTATTCTTTGTATTGCATTTGACTGTTTACAATAGATGTTTACTTTTGCATTCCTGTACCTATCATAGGACCTAGAACACATAAGCAGGATTTCAAGGAGAAAACAGAGGGATAAAAGCAATTAAGCAGATACCTAAGACATCAATCTGTACTAAAATGGTTCTCTTTATTTTTCCATCAGGTGGCCAGCCCCTTCAAACTGAACACAAAACAATAGGTGCTAATTGCCCTCAGTTAAGGACCAGGCTACCTACAGAGACAAACTAACAGATCATCAAACCAGATATGCCAACATTAGCCAATTTACATCAGAAGTAGAGGTTGAAGAGTCCTGGAGAGAACTGTAGTGAATTAAGTTGTGAGACAGGCAACACCATTTTGGAGAAGAGGTGTTTCACCCTCACCTCAAATCAAATGAGGTGCTTCTAGGGAACCACTCAGAGATTTGACATTCTCTAGAGTCCACAGCAGTTAGGGGCTGCTATGGGGGACTCACCAAATGTACCAAATGTAGATACTTAATGGTGCATGAAGCCACCTAGGCCCAGTGGCAGAGTAAAGGCTTGTTAGAGCTCCATTTGCAATGGCAGGGAAAATGCATCTCTGTCCTTTGGATCTCAGAAAAAGGAACATGAGCAAAGGAGTCATAAGTGGCCAGCCAGAGGAGACGCCTTCCCTCATAAAGAGAACGAAAACCCAAGATCCACTGCAGATTTACTGTGAAGCTAAAGAAGCTTAAAATTCGGAAAACGAGTCGGGGTCAGGGAGAGGGATTCTAACACCCTGGGAGAGACTCTTAGCATTGTGTTCACAGGCTATATGCTTTTGTAAGATTTGCAAAAGATACTTTAACTACAATCCATTAAAACTGTTCTTTTCATTCCAACTTCCCCTCCTTCACACTTCCTATTATGTCAGGTGCTAAAAGAATGGCTGCAAGCATTTTAGAGACTTTGCTAAGGGGAAATTGAGATAGGAGTATGCCATTCTAGCTGAAATTGGGAAGAAGTTTTAGAATTTTTCAATAAAAAAGAAATTACGGACTCATGATTTGAACGTATTTGAAGAATACCTCGTTTTTCATCTTTAAATTTATGTATTTAAAAAAATAAGATAAAACTTAGATAAAAACATAATGGAATATAAAAACAAAGATGAAAAAGAGCCATGAAATCAACAAAATTATTCTTATTTAGAAAGGTGAATCACAACAAAAATTTTTCTGGATCAAACAAAAGCACTAAATTATTATTTTTGTTTGTTAGTTTATTTTTTTATACAGCAGGGTCTTATTACTTATCTATTTTATACATATAGTGTATATATGTCAATCCCAATCTCCCAGTACATCCCACCACCACCACCCCCACAAAGCACTAAATTATTAAAAAGAAAAAAAATTCTAAATAAAAATAATGAATAGGTACTTTGTTTCATAATCAAATTAATGAAGAGAATAAAATATTTTTAAGTTTCTTGCTGATTGGACACAAAATTCTAACATTGATAGAGATACCTAAAATTCATAATAGCCAATACAATGAGGACACTGAAGAAAAAATGATTAATGAACATTGTTAGTTCAAAAATTAAGATTAATTATTGCCAAGAAAACCAGAAATGTCCTGAAACCTTACAGTTCATATACGAAAGAAATCTGTCAGCCACCAGTGTATGGTGGTGTTTTTTCAACCACAGAAGACACACATGTGGGAACCACTGGAATAGAGCTGAGAGTGGTAGACCTCACTACCCTATTTCATTGAATCTAAGACTACCAATTGTAAGAATCATCATCATTTATGTACCACTAAGAAAGAAAAAAGGAAGTGCAATTAAACTACAAGATAATGCTTTGTTACAATTTTTATTTTTCTTTAAGAGAAAAGGCAAAATAGGGGAGTTATTATTTTTGTTTGGGTATTTAATCTTGGTTATCAGTGAAACATAGGTTCTTGCTATAAAATGTGTGCAGAGAAGAACAGGACTGGAACCCAGGAGATTTTGTGGGGATATATTCTTATAATTTCCATTGAGTGGTGAAAAGGATAGGTTACTTCAGCAATCCAACATAGAAAACACTATCAAGGTCTCAATAATTCAAGAATGATGGTCTGAACTACAATTCTGAGCAACTATCCTGGAATAGAACCCCGTCTAATTTATATACTGACAGAGGGAACAACAATGAAAGAGCTGTGGAGATGTTACATACGCATACACACACATACTCACCCCCATCGCAACTTCTAGACAGAACGACGAGGACTATTGCAGCTACTCATAAATACCAACTTGTTCTGGTATGTGTACACATATGTATGTATGTATATATCTAACACATCAATATCCTTCTCCCCGTTCCTCAGTAATTTTATATAAGGTATGTTAGTGGTTGTGGACTTTATAATTTAGCACAGGGTAGCAGAAAATTACACTGATATTATGACTAAATGAGTATCATCCAGAGATTGATACAGGGACTGACGGAATTTTGAGTCTCTCCTTCCAGATAGAAGTTGAGTGTGTTTTCATTTATATGAAGGATAGTAGCATTAAATCCAGATGTAGCATACTGTGATTACCATTATGTATGGAAATGTCAGTAGAAGGGTATATGTAGGTGATGAACAGTCAAAGGAGTAGACTGTATTGGATGTTGCTAATTGGCTCATGCAACATCCTTTCCATTCTATAATAACAGGCAAGGCTAAAAACTTTAAAATGTATTTGCTTTTTTCCATCTTTTCCAACTATAATAGTAGAAGCTAGAAAGCTATAAAATATACTTCCTGGACTTCCTATTCCTAACGTTGGGGATGCAAATAAAGTTCTCCCCATTAGATGTCCTTTTATGATATTTGGAAGATAGAAACAGGACCCTTTAAGAGCAGGTAGATAATGAGAAGTGAATTCCCAACTTCCTCAACTGAAAAAGTGAATAACATTATAAGTGGTTTGAAAAACACTGTCAAATTTTATAAGCAAGATTATTGTTGAATAAGAACCAAAAAAGGATGGCAAGTGTGTCACATGTGAATATAAGATGTTTAAAGTATTATAATCTTGATTATTTTGGCCCCCATCAATAAAATACCATGATCCCTAAGTTCCCTCTGTTTCCAGGCAGAATCCTAGGTTTTCCTACTGTGGTCACTGATGCTCTCTGTTCCAAAGGTCAGTGACCTTGATGGTGAGCTGTTGTTCTGCTCTTGCTGCTCCTCAGGTCTGCTTTGGGCTTGCAGGGTTATCACTGCCACCTTTCAGACTTTTTTTTCACTTTTACATTTTCTTTTTTTTTTTTACAGCTTTACATTAGCTAATCAAAGAAAAGGATGCTTTTTTATATTTGTTTCTTAAATTTGGTTTTTTTCCTCATCCTTACTCCCACCATCCAGAAATACCACTATTTATATTTTGGAATACTTGCTTCAAGTCCATTTTTCTGTTTATACTTTTTTTAAAAATAAATTTATTTATTTATTTATTTTTTGGCTGCCTCGGGTCATCGTTGCTATGTGCAGGCTTTCCTAGTTGCGGCGAGGGGGCGCCACTCTTCAGTGTGGTGCGCGGGCTTCTCACTGCAGTGGCTTCTCCTGTTGTGGAGCACAGGCTCTAGATACACGGGCTTCAGTAGTTGTGGCATGCAGGCTCAGTAGTTGTGGCTCACGGGGTCTAGAGCACAGGCTCAGTAGCGGTGCACGGGCTTAGTTGCTCTGCGGCATGTGGGATCTTCCTGGACTAGGGCTCGAACCCGTGTCCCCTGCATTGGCAGGTGGATTCTTAACCACTGCGCCACCAGGGAAGCCCCCTGTTTATACTTTCAAAAATTATATAATTTTGAATGTAGTATCTACTTAGAAATTAGATTATATACGATACTGAAGGCCCTCCTGATTTCTATCCTCATCCTGATTCCCCTGCTCTGCTCCCTAGAAGCAACCACTATTCCAAATTTACTTGTAGCCTTAAATTTTCTTTTTTTATACTTTTACATATATTTCCACAGGTATCATATATACTAAATTTTTAATATACCTGAATGGTATCATGCTCTGAATACCTGTTTGCAAGTTACTTATTTCATATGTACCATATTTTACTTAGCTATTTCTCTACTGATGGGCCCTTATGCTATTTCAGTTTCCATTATTACAAAGAATGTGATAATGAACATCGTGATCTTCCTCCCTCTCCCCTCCTCTCTCTCTCTTCCTCTCTCCCCTCCATCCTCGCCCCCTCTGTTTTCCATTTTCTTTATTTCTCCTAATAAAATACCTCTGGTCTTAATTTCCTCCAGCAATCCTTCATGCAAGTGTTGGCCCACCATCTTAGGTTACAATGTTTATAAAGTGCCCAGCTATTAATCATGTTTAACAGTTTTACTGAGATATAACTTACATACCATAAATTAACCACTTTTAAGTGTACAATTCAGTGGCATTTTTTTAAACATCTTTATTGGAGTATAATTGCTTTACAATGTTGTGTTAGTTTCTGCTGTATAACAAAGTGAATCAGCTACATGCATACGTATGTCCCCATATCCCCTCCCTCTTGCATCTCCCTGCCACCCTCCCTATCCCACCACTCCAGGGCATCACAAAGCATAGAGCTGATCTCCCTGTGCTATGCAGCGGCTTCCCACTAGCTATCTATTTTACATTTGGTAGTGTGTATATATCAGTGCTACTCTCTCACTTCGTTCCAGATTATCCTTCCCCCACCCCATGGCTTCAACTCCATTCTCTACGTCTGCATCTTTATTCCTGTCTTGCCCCTAGGTTCATCAGAACCATTTTTTTTTTTTTTTGATTCCGTATATATGTTAGCATACGGTATTTTTTTCAACTTAAGACTTACTTCACGCTGTATGACAGACTCTAGGTCCATCCCCCTCACTACAAATAACTCAATTTCGTTTCTTCTTACAGCTGAGTAATATTCCATTGTATATATGTCCCATATCTTCTTTATCCATTCATTTGTTGATGGACACTTAACGTTGCTTCCATGTCTTGGTTACTGTAAAGAGTGCTGCAGTGAATATTGTGGTACATGACTCTTTTGAATTATGGTTTTCTCAGGGTATATGATGAGTAGTGAGAATGCTGGGTCATATGGTAGTTCTATTTTTAGTTTCTTAAGGAACCCCCATACTGCTCTCCATAGTGTCTGTATCAATTTACATTCCCACCAACACTGCAAGAGGGTTCCCTTTTCTCCACCCCTCTCCAGCATTTATTGTTTGTAGATTTTTTGATAATGGCCATTCTGACCGGTGTGCGGTGATACCTCAGTGTAGTTTTGATTTGCATTTCTCTAATGATTAGGGATGTTGAGCATCCTTTCATGTGTTTCTTGGCAATCTGTATATCTTCTTTGCAGAAATGTCTGTTTAGGTCTTCTGCCCATTTTTGGATTGGGTTCTTTGTTTTTTTGATATTGAGCTGCATGAGCTGCTTGTATACTTTGGAGATTAATCCTTTGTCAGTTGCTTGGTTTGCAAATATTTTCTCCCATTCTGAGGGTTGTCTTTTCATCATGTTTATGGTTTCGTTTGCTGTGCAAAAGCTTTAAGTTTCATTAGGTCCTATTTCTTTATTTTTGTTTTTATTTCCATATCTCCAGGAGGTCGGTCAAAAAGGATCTTGCTGTGATTTATGTCATAGAGTGTTCTCCCTATGTTTTCCTCTAAGGGTTTTATAGTGTCTAGCCTTACATTTAGATCTTTAATCCATTTTGATTAAAATGGATTTGTCCAGTTTTCCCAGCACCACTTATTGAAGAGGCTGGCTTTTCTCCATTGTATATTTTTGCCTCCTTTATCAAAGATAAGGTGACCATGTGTGTGTGGGTTTAATCTCTGGGATTTCTATCCTGTTCCATTGATCTATATTTCTGTTTTTGTGCCAGTACCATACTGTCTTGCTTACTGTAGCTTTGTAGCATAGCCTGAAGTCTGGAAGCCTGATTCCTCCAGCTCCGTTTTTCTTTCTCAAGATTGCTTTGGCTATTCAGGTTCTTTTGTGTTTCCATACAACTTGTGAAAATTTTTGTTCTAGTTCTGTGATAGATGCCATTGGTAGTTTAATAGGGATTGCACTGAATCTGTAGATTGCTTTGGGTATTATAGTCGTTCTCACAATGTCGATTCTTCCAAGCCAAGAACATGTTATATCTCTCCATCAGTTTGTACCATATTTAATTTCTTTCAGCAGTGTCTTATAGCTTTCTGTATACAGGTCTTTTCTCTCCTTAGGTAGGTTATAAATTCCTAGGTAATTTATTCTTTTTGATGCAATGGTAAATGGGAGTGTTTCCTTAATTTCTCTTTCAGATTCTTCATCATTAGTGTATAGGAATGAAAGAGATTTCTGTACATTAATTTTGTAATCTGCTACTCTACCAAATTCATTGATTAGCTCTAGTAGTTTTCTGGTAGCATCTTTAGGATTCTCTATGTATACTATCAGGTCATCTGCAAAAGTGACAGTTTTACTTCTTCTTTGCCGATTTGGATGCCTTTTCTTTTTCTTCTCTGATTCCTGTGGCTAAAACTTTCAAAACTATGTTGAATAATAGTGGTGAGAATGGGCAACCTTGTCTTGTTCCTGATTTTAGAGGAAATGGTTTCAGTTTTTCACCATTGAGAATGATGTTGGCTGTGGGTCTGTCATATAGGGCCATTATTATGTTGAGGTAGGTTCCCTCTGTGCCCAATTTCTGGAGAGTTTTTATCATAAATGGGTGTTGAATTTTGCCAAAAGCTTTTTCTGCATCTATTGAGATGATCATATGGTTTTTAATCCTTCACTTTGTTAATATGGTGTATCACATTGATTGATTTATATATATCGAAGAATCCTTGCACTCCTGGGATAACCCCACTTGATCATGATGTATCATCCCTTTAGTGGGCTGCTGGATTCTGTTTGCAAGTATTTTGTTGAGGATTTTTGCATCTCTATTCAACAGTAATATTGGCCTGTAGTTTTCTTTTTTTGTGACATCTTTGTCTGGTTTTGGTATCAGGGTGATGGTGGCCTTGTAGAATGTGTTTGGGAGTGTTCCTCCCTCTGCTATATTTTGGAAGGGTTTGAAAAGAATAGGTGTTAGCTCTTCTCTAAATGTTTGATAGGATTCACCTGTGAAGCCATCTGGTCCTGGGCTTTTGTTTGTTGGAAGATTTTTAATCACAGTTTCAATTTCAGTGCTTGTGATTGGTCTGTTCATATTTTCTATTTCTTCCTGGTTCAGTCTCGGAAAGTTGTGCTTTTCTAAGAATTTATCCATTTCTTCCAGTTTTTCCATTTTATTGGCATATAGTTGCTTGTAGTAACCTCTCATGAGCCTTTGTATTTCTGTAGTGTTAGTTGTTACTTCTTTTTCATTTCTAATTCTGTTGATTTGAGTCTTCTCCCTTTTTTTCTTGATGAGTCTGGCTAATAGTTTATCAATTTTGTTTATCTTCTCAAAGAACCAGCTTTTAGTTTTATTGATTTTTGCTATTGTTTCCTTCGTTTCTTTTTCATTTATTTCTGATCTGATCTTTATGATTTCTTTCCTTCTGCTCACTTTGGGGGTTTTTTTGTTCTTCTTTCTCTAATTGCTTTAGGTGTAAGGTTAGGTTGTTTATTTGAGATGTTTCTTGTTTCTCGAAGTAGGACTGTATTGCTATAAACTTCCTTCTTAGAACTGCTTTTGTTGCAACCCATAGGTTTTGGGTCATCGAGTTTTCATTGTTATTTGTTTCTAGGTATTTTCTGATTTCCTCTTTGATTTCTTCAGTGATCTCTTGATTATTTAGTAGCATATTGTTTAGCCTCCATGTGTCTGCATTTTTTTATAGTGTTTTTCCTGTAATTGATACTTAGTCTCATAGCATTGTGGTCGGAAAAGATACTTGATACAATTTCAATTTTCTTAAATTTACCAAGGCTTCATTTGTGACCCAAGATATGATCTATACTGGAGAATGTTCCATGAACACTTGAAAGTGTATTCTGTTGTTTTTGGATGGAATGTCCAATAAATATCAATTAAGTCCATCTTGTTTAATGTATCATTTAAAGCTTGTGTTTCCTTTTTTACTTTCATTTTGGATGATCTGTCCATTGGTGAAAGTGGGCTGTTAAAGTCCCCTACTATTATTGTTACTGTAGTTTTCCCCTTTTATGGCTGTTAGCATTTGCCTTATGTATTGAGGTGCTCCTATGTTGGGTGCATAAATATTTACAATTGTTATATCTTCTTCTTGGATGGATCCCTTGATCATTATGTAGGGTCCTTCTTTGTCTCTTGTAATAGTCTTTATTTTAAAGTTTATTTTGTCTGATATGAGAATTGCTACTCCAGCTTTCTTTTGATTTCCATTTGCATGGAATATCTTTTTCCATCCCCTCACTTTCAGTCTGTATGTGTCCCTAGGTCTGAAGTGGGTCTCTTATAGACAGCATACGTACAGGTCTTGTTTTTGTATCCATTCCGCCAGTCTATGTCTTTTTGTAGGAGCATTTAATCCATTTACATTTAAGGTAATTGTTGATATGTATGTTCCTATTACCATTTTCTTATTTCTTTTGGGTTTGTTTTTATAGGTCTTTTCCTTCTCTTGTGTTTCCTGCCTAAAGAAGTTCCTTTAGCATTTGTTGTAGAGCTGTTTTGGTGGTGCTGAATTCTCTTAACTTTTGCTTGTCTGTAAAGGTTTTAATTTCTCCGTCAAATCTGAAAGAGATCCTTGCTGGGTAGAGTAATGTTGGTTGTAGGTCTTTCCCTTTCATCACTTTAAATATGTCCCGCAACTCCATTCTTGCTTGCAGAGTTTCTGCTGAAAGATCAGCTGTTAACCTTATGGGGATTCCCTTGTACGTTATTTGTTGTTTTTCCCTTGCTGCTTTTAATATTTTCTCTTTGTATTTAATTTTTGATAGTTTGATTAATATGTGTCTTGGCATGTTTCTCTTTGGGTTTACCCTGTATGTGACTCTCTGCACTTCCTGGACTTGATTGACTATATCCTTTCCCATGTTAGAGAAGTTTTTGACTATAATCTCTTCAAATATTTTCTCAGACCCTTTCTTTTTCTCTTCTTCTTGTGGGACCCCTATAATTCGAATGTTAATGTGTTTAATATTGTCCCACAGGTCTCTGAGATTGTCCTCAATTCTTTTCATTCTTTTTTCCTTATTCTGCTCCCTGGCAGTTATTTCTGCCATTTTATCTCTGAGCTCACTTATCCATTCTTCTGTCTCAGTTATTCTGCTATTGATTCCTTTTAGGGTATTTTTAATTTCAGTTTTTGTGTTGTTCATCACTATTTGTTTGCTCTTCAGTTCTTCTAGATCCTTGTTAAATGTTTGTTGTATTTTCTCCATTCTGTTTCCGAGATTTTGGATCATCTTTACAATCATTACTGTGAATTCTTTTTCAGGTAGGTTGCTTATTTCATCTTCATTTATTTGGTCTTGTAGGTTTCTACCTTGCTCGTTCGTCTGTAACATATTTTTTTGTCGTTTCTTGTTGTTTTTTTTTTTTGATGGGTGGGCCTGTATTCCCCTCTTACTGGTTGTTTGGCCTGAGGTGTCAAGCACTGGAGTTTGCAGGCAGTTGGAGAGAGCCATGTCTTGATGCTGAGATTAGGATCTCCGGGAGGCCTCATTCTGATGAATATTCCCTGGGGTCTGAGGTTCTCTGTTAGTCCAGTAGTTTGGACTCAGAGCTCCCACCACAGGAGCTCAGGCCTGACCTCTGACCTGGGAACCAAGATCCCGCAAACCGGTCGCTGGGGGTTCCTCTATCCCCTTAGGTGTCCATGTCCCCCACCAGTGCCTGGTAGGGGCCCTAGTTGTGCGGACACATGAATTCCGCTCCTCCTAGTCTGCCATTTTGACTCTGTCCTCGGTGGCATTTTTAAAGTGAATTTATAGTTGCACAATCATCTCCACTACTTAATTTTAGAGTATGCATCACCCCAAAAGGAACCTCATGCCCATTTGCAGTCATTCTCCATTCCCACTATGCCCTGAGCAACCACTATTCTACTTACTGTTTCTACAGATTTTGTCATTTTCACATAAATGAAATTATACAATATGCGGTCTTTCCTGTCTCACTTCTTCCACTTGGCTTAATGTTTTTGAAGTTTATCTTATGTTGTAGCATGTATCAATACTTTGCTAATTTTTATTGCTGAATAATATTCCATTGTACAGATACACCACATTCTGTTTCACCAGTTGTTTCCACTTTATGGCTATTATAAACAATGCTGCTACGAGTATTTTTGTACAAGTTATGTAGACATATGTTTTTAAGTCTATTGGACAGATTTCTAAGAGTAAAAACTGCTGCGTACGGTAATTTGGTGCTTAACGTTTTGAGAAACTGACAGTTTCCAAAGTGTCTGCACCACTTTACATTTCCACCAGCAATGTATGAGGGTCCAATTTTTTCACACCCTTGCCAATAGTTGTCTTTTTTTAAAAAATACACACTTGTTTTTGCACATGTGTGTTTCTATTCAGAAGATACCTAAAAGAGGAATTCCTGAGTTACTCTTTATACCCATTTTCATTTTTAATAGATACAACCAAATCATCTCAGGAAGAGCTATCCCAATTTACACTCAACATGCTTGCAATACATAATACATACATGTGTGGTTTGTTCATCTCTGCTAATCTGGTAAATGAAAAAAGACATCTTATTTTAAATTTCACTGATTACTAATGAAGTCAAATATCTCTTCATATGTCAACTGATCATCTGAATCTCATCTTCAGTAATTTACCTATTCACATCCTTTACTGTATTTTTCTCTCCATTCTCATTTTTTGTCTTTTTGTTGACTTTTAAAGTGTTTTTTAATCTGGATATTAATCCTGTCAGTTTTCTGCACTGAAAATATTTCCTGTCAATCTTTTAAGAAATTTGGAGCACCGTCTTTCAGAATTCTTCTATGCAAAAACATTACTCCCAACTATCAATTAGAGTTCTATGATCCTTGATTCCTGTGCCTTAGAGCTTAACTATCCATCCTAAGAGTACTTTTCATTGTTTCCCTGGGAGCCCTATGAAATATACATACAAATAAGACCTCTAGCTGCCTTTCCTGGGAGGACATGTGAATCAGATTCCCCTTTAGGACATGTACTAGTCAGGTTGTTGTTAAAAAAACAAACAACAACAACAACAAAACGGATATTAGTTATTTAAAGAAGAAAAGGAATTCATGAAATGGGTATAATATAGAATGGTTAGGAAGACTTGAAAACCAGGTTAAGGCAGGAACCAAAGGAGGTAAGCCACAGTTGAGAAGCAATGCACTTAAGACACTGTCTGTTGTGAAATGGACACTCACCTCCACGGCAATGCCACCAATGGATATTCATTGCTACACCACTATATTCTCAATTCTCCAAAATAAATCTCCATTTGATCTTCTGTTTCTGAGTCAAGTTCACAAGACCACTTGCAATATTAGTTTCTTGTTAAGACATTGCTTCTAATATAACAAGTAAACCAGGCCTGAAGTTGAAAGTATATAGTTGTAGTTATTTCCAGGAACATAATTAGTCTTCTTTGCTACCTAGCAGAAGTACTTTCATGGCTATCTTCCCAATCTTATATTAGGAATAAATACAAAATAAAAATTAAAAGCACCAGTTGGCACATCATTCTATAGGATTAGATTTTTTCTTCTTACAGTATTTTAGATATACCAAGGTTGCTATGTCTATATTTAAAACAAGCATCTCTCAGAAAAAATATTTCCAATCTATCCTCTTTGCCTATCAAGAAACTGTACTTATCTATTCACCAAGTATTTCCTGAGTCCCTACTATGTGCCAAGCACAGTACTGTGTGCTAGACTTCAGTTAATAGCAAAAACAGATATTATAATTCAGTGAGAAAGACTGTACTATAAAAAAGCCGCATGATTCTATGAAAATATATAACAGGAGACCTTAATCTAATGTGGGAAGATCGGAGAACACCTTCCTAAAAGCATAATAATTGAAATGAAATATGAGGGATGTGATAAAGGGTTAATTAGGTGAAAGGAAAAGAGATAAAAAGATTTCCAGACAGGAAAGAGTATGGGTAAAGGCCTTACAAAAGAAAAGTAGCAGGGTGAATTTCAGAAATTATCGCTCAAAAAAAGGCATACTTACCAATTTTTTTAATTATCAAGAACTTGGTAATTATGTACAGGTACTATTTATATCCTTGGTTAATTCCTTTGAGAAGTTTATATAAAATCAAATAATGGAAGAAGAGATCAGGCACAGTAAATCTTCAATAATCCATACTAATGGGAGATATTAATATAGATAATCTCAAACAAGAAACAGCAGACAAAATTATTTTGATTTAGTTTTGAATTAATCCAATACATTTTTCCCATAGTAGATTGATTTGTTTTGCTCAAACTAATTAAAAAATTTATTTGTAATATCTTAATAAACATTAGCTAGCAATACAGAAAGATTCATTTTGTGTTTGGGGCATACTTCTGAATACTACAGCTTTGGGTGTTAAAGTCATTAACAAATGCCAAAGCAATCATAGTTAATAACAGTGTCTTATTGTGTCTTAAAACGCACTATAAGGAGTGATAGGAAGGAAATCAAACAAGTTACAGGGGCCAAATCATGACAGGCCTTACACGCCATGCTAAGAACAGATTCTATATGACATTCAATGGAGGACAAAAAAATGATTTTAAGCAGGGAGGAACCAGATCAGTTTTGGGAGATGGCTAAGAAAACATAGGTAAGGAGATTGGTTAAGCAAATATTTTAGATATCCTGGAAAGGGATGATAAAGAACTGACTAAGACAGAAGCAGTAGAAGTAGAAATGAGGGGGACAAATCACTGATAAGATGCAGTCACCAATGAGAGATAGGGGATAAGGAAAATGAAAGAATCTAGAATGACTCCCAGATTTCTGGCTTACATGACTAAGAAAGTTCTCCATTTTCACCTAAATAGGGGATACAGACTTAGGGAAAAGACAATTTCCTCAATTTGACTTTCCAGGTAACACACCCAGTAAAAATTAAATATGCCTGGAGAACTGAAGAGAGATATGTATTGGTCACAAAGAAGTAATAGGAAGTGGCAGTATCTGAAGTAACTGAGTGGATGACTCACTTGGGGAAACATTACAGAGGAGAGAAACTAAAGAAAAAAGGTCACAAACAGGATTATTGATGACGCTTACCAAAGCAGGTAGGAACAGAGATCAACCTTAGGATTTGAGGTATAAACAGAAAGAAAGTAGAAGCTGTGAAATTAGCCTATTAATTAAGAAGTTTAGTTTTAAAAGAGATTTGAGAAAAAGAAGATGACATGACATAGAGGGAGAAAGTTTACACTCTCATATTATTTTTCAAATGGTAAAACTTGAATATTTATATGTATGTATACAGTACAAATATATGCATATATGTACACATACACATATATATACACAAAGGAGAAGAAGAGAGTGGAATGGAATAGTTGAAAATATGACTAGATCTTTTAAAGCATGATACCAAAGACAAAAACTGTAAAATACACATTTGACTACATAAAAACTTAAATTTTTGCAAAATTGAAAGATAAATAGTAAAAGTTTATAACATATAGCCAGAGAAGGGTTAATAATGATAATAAAGACACTCACAAATATTTCAAGTGAAATATGAGCACAGGATGAGAACAGGTTACTTATTAAAAATATAAAAATTACCAATAAACATAATGTTCAACTTTTGCTAGAAATAAAATTAATTAAAAATATGAGATGCTATTTCATGCTGATTAAAGTTGTAAAACTTACAATAACTCCTTCTTATAATGTTTCAGTGAAACAAACACTCATGTTATTTGTACAATTATGTGCGTGGAAAACATGTACCAGAAGTCTAAAAAAATAAATCTACAAGAATACTAGTCTCAACACTTTTCAAAAAAAGAATGAAAACAACCTAAATGCCCAACAACAGGAGCTGCCTTTTTAAAGACAGTACATAATCATACAATGGAACACTAGTATTTCCCTAAAGCAAACAAGGAAGGAAAAACCAAAAGTTGTTGGGATTGTAGAACAATGAGAACTCTCATACGATGCTGATAGTAACGCAAATTGGTACAACTTCAGAAAACTATTGACTGTATCTATTAAAGCTGAATGTCCACAACTAGGTATATACTCAATAGAAATTCATACATATTTTCACCAGAATACATGTACCAGAATGTTTATAGCAGCACCATTTATAATAGCCCCCAAATGGAAACTTAACATATACCAACAACAGAATGGATAAATTATGATATACTCAAACAATGGAATACAACACAGCCAAGAGAATGGACAATTTCTAACTATACTCAACCATAGGGATGAATCAGACACAAAAAGAGTACCTACTGTATGATAACATTTATAAAACAAGCAAAACTAATTAACGCTATTGGAAGTAGGAAGAATGGTTACTATTGAAGTGGAGAGTTAAAAAAATTAGTTCTATACATGTTATTATTTCAATAAATTTAACAAACAATGTTAAAAAAAATTCCCTACAGAATAACATCTGACTGCATGGAAAAATTCGTGATGTAAAAATGAAAAAAAACAAAACAAAGTATAAGAATGTATACTTAGATGGCAGATTAGGGTAATGGTTAAAATTGCAGGCTCTAAAGTCAAGCCTACCTAAATTTGAATCCCAGTTATGTGCTGTTGGGCAAATTATTTAACTGCTTCAGTTTCTTCACCTGTAAATGGTGTTAAAAAAAGTACAGACCGCACTGGGTTGTGAGGTGGATCAAATAAAATAAACCAGGTTAAAGCACTTATAATAGTGACTGGCACGTGGTAAGTACCATACTATTCTTGGGCTGGCCAAAAAGTTCCTTCAGCTTTAAGTAAAAATAAGAGACACATTTTTCATTTTTACCAAGAACTTTATTGAACAACGTATTCACCCTTTTGTTCCACTACCTTCTGCCATTTTTCAGGCAACTTCATAATTCCATCTTCCCAAAACTTTTAATCTTTTTGACCAAAGAACTGTTCCAGCTGCCTTTTACAGTCTTCCAGGGAACTAAAATTTTCTCCATTAAGAGAACTTTGTAAAGACCGAAATAAATGGAAATCCGAAGGTGCAATGTCTGGTGAATACAGCGGATGAATCAGAGCTTCCCAGCCAAGCTGTAATAGTTTTTGTCTAGTCATCAAAGAAACATGTGGCCTTGCAGTATCCTGATGGAAGATTATGTGTTCTCTGTTAACTAATTCCAGACGCTTTTCATCGAGTGCTGCTTTCAGTTGGTCTAATTGGGAACAGTACTTGTTGGAATTAATTGTTTGGTTTTCCAGAAGGAGCTCATCATAGAGGACTCCCTTCCAATTCCATCATATACATAACATCACCTTCTCTGGGTGAAGACCAGCCTTTGGTGTGGTTGGTGGTGGTTCATTTCACTTGCCCCACGATCTCTTCCGTTCCACATTATTGTACAGTATCCACTTTTCATGGCCCATCACAATTTGTTTTTAAAACAGAACATTTTCATTATGTTTAAGTAGAGAATTGCATGTGGAAATACGGTCAAGAAGGTTTTTTTCACTTAACTTATGTGGAACCCAAACATCAAAGCGATTAACATAACCAAGCTGGTGCAAATGATTTTCAGCGCTTGATTTGGATATTTTGAGTATGTCGGCTATCTCCCACGTGGTATGACATTGATTGTTCTCAATAAATGTCTCGATTTGATCACTATCAACTTCAACTGGTCTACCCAACCGTGGAACATCGTCCAGCGAGAAATCTCCAGCACGCAAACTACTTTTGAGATGTTTGATCAGTCACAGCAACTTCTCCATATGCGGCACAAATCTTTTTTTGCATTTCAGTTGCGTTTTTACCTTTCTTGAAAAATAAAGCATAATATGCCGAAAATGTTGCTTCTTTCTTCCATCTTCAGTATTAAAATGGCTACACAAAAATTCACCAATTTTGATGTTTATTTTTTAAACACACACTGATACGACAGCTGTCACGATACAATCTAACAAAATTGTTTTGAATGACGTTAAAGACAAATAAATGCTACTAGAGCCATCTTATGGAAAAACCAAACGAATGTTTTGGCCAACCCATTATAATCTCATTTTTGTTAAAACTCACCCATATATTCTTAAAAAGGATATATTGAAGAAAAAAATGCTAACTGGTTATCTGTGAATGGTGGGATTCTGGTTGAGATTTTTCTTTTCTTTTTATTATATATAAGTAATGGTGAGTAGAAAATTTCCCCTAACTGTTATTATGAAAATTCATTTGTTGAAAGAAATGGTTGAATAAACTCACTCCAGGTTTAAAAAGAAGCAAGTGTCAGTGCCTGGGTTTTCTGTGAAAGCGAGAAGTTTCTCTGAATACTGAGATGG
Source organism: Balaenoptera ricei (assembly GCF_028023285.1). NCBI lineage: Eukaryota > Metazoa > Chordata > Mammalia > Artiodactyla > Balaenopteridae > Balaenoptera > Balaenoptera ricei. The sequence continues at coordinate 73,685,945 of NC_082639.1, read as the reverse complement.
TGGGAAAGAATTAGATGTTCCAGAGAAAAATATCCAGAAGGGAGAAGTGACCAGGGTAGCATTCTGTTCTAGTGAATGGTCAAGAAAGAAGACCTCTAATCAAGAGTACAATCAGAAGGACATTTGAGAAAAACTTTAATGTCTCATGAGTACTAAATTGTTTACCTTTTGGTATATTACATAAATGATCCTGAATTTCCTTTAAGAAATTTTTAGTCAGTTGTACTTTGCTAATAACTAAATGCTTTTGCGTGAGGGATTTCTTTTATGAAACACTCAGAGGAGAAGATCCCACTTGAGATATTTTAAACTAAGGAATAGTACCCAGCTGTATCTCAGATTCTATCATTACTCTAGAATTAAATCAAGGAGGTATGCTAACCATAACTGTCCAACTATTAATGCGAGGTAGTAGGGGAAAAAATGTGCATTACGTGGAAAACCTGTAGGTGAGGACAGGTTTGCTAATAATGGAAAAGAGGTTCCAGAGGATCCTCTGGAAAGAACAGGGACATAGGCAGTTTAAAATGTGATTGAACTTGGGCAGGTGATAGAACTTTTCTGTATTTCAGTTCCTTCGTATGTGTTTCAGTTGTCTATCACTATGTAACAAACACCAAAACTTAGTGTTAATTGTGAGCATATTTTTCTCACAATTCTGTGGTTCAAGAATTTGGTCAAGGTACAGTAGGAACTGCTTATCTCTGTTCCACAAGGTCTGGGGTCTGAGCTGGGTGACTCAAACAGCTGGAGGATAGCTGGAACAGCCCAGCTGAAGTCATACATCTGCCGTCTCACTTCTCACTGCTGGCTGAGTCACTCACTCATCTGGCTTCAGTTGAAGGCTGGGCTGACTGAAAGGGCTAAGAAAGCGTCACTCACTTGTCTAGTGCCTAGGTGCTACTCCATATGGCCTATCTCTAACTCCCTCTGTCCCTCTGTTTCTGTCTCCCCCTCTCTCTCTCTTTCTCTCTCTCACTGTCACTTTTCTTTCTCTTTCCAAGTGGCTAGTTGGGCATGCCGGTCTCAAAATAGTCAGACTTCTTACATAGTAGCTGGTTTCTATAAGAGCACAGGCTATTAGACTTCTCAAAGGCATAAGCCTGGAATTGACCCAGCATCACATCCACCATATTTTATTGCTTAAACAATCATATGTCTAGCCCAGATTAAAGGGAGTGAAGAAATCAACTATGCCTCTGGATGGAAAGGGTGGTTAAAAATTTGCAGCCATAGTTACCCTGTCACAGTATCCTCTGGCCACAAATTATTTACACTTCTCCATTTTCAAAATACACTTAACCCCTCCCAAGGCCCCCCCAAAGTCCCATTACAACATCAGCTCAGAGTCCAGGACCTAGTCTAAATCAGGTGCAGACGGAGAGGAGGCTTCTCAAATCCAGTTTCTTGTCTGCAGCTCCTCAGGTATGATTCCTCTAATTTGACGATCTGTGAAGATGCAAGTTATCTGCCCAATACAAACCCAATATACAATGGTGAGGCAAGGAACAGGAAAATTGCAATGGACACTACCATTCAAAAAGGGGGAAAACAAGAGGTACATAACAGTCATTAGTCAATAGCAAGTCTGAAATCCAGTTGGGCACAAGTCACCAGTTCCTTGACTAGTCCTGGGAGTGGTTCTCCATGTCTCTTAGCTCTACTCTCTGGCTTCTTGGCTGCATCCTCTGAGTCATCCTTCATTTTCCATAACAAATGGCCTATGTTTAGAGCTGAATAGCTTCTCAGCCTGCTTCCTTTCCACAGGAGGTTGAGGGCCCAGAGGCTTCTTTTCATTATGAATTCTCTCTGCCCCTTTCAATCTAAGTGATACAGTTCCTTTTAAAACCCTGGGTTTCATGTTATCATATTATAATCAACTCCAATAGACAAAAGCCACGTTCACATTTCTCTCTGAAAGGCCATTCTCTACTTTGGGCCTCATGTAAGGCTGCTGTAGCAGGGGTTCCCAACCCCCGGGCTGCGGACCAGTACCAATCCAAGGCCTATTAGGAACCGGGATGCACAGCAGGAGGCAAGCAGCGGGCGAGCGAGCAAAGCTTCATCTACTGCTCCCCATCGCTCACATTACCACCTGAACCATCCCCCCCCCCAACCTCCCCCCACTGCTCCGTCTGTGGAAAAACTGTCTTCCATGAAACCGGTCCCTGGTGCCAAAAAAGGTTGGGGACTGCTGTGTTACAGGACAAAGTCCTCATTTCTAGAAACCCCAACTGTCTAATTGAGAGGGTCTGTAAGACACACACTTAAGATTCTTATAAGCCTTTTTAGAAAGTCTATGATGCAGCACTTTAAATCCTCTTCTTAGTAAAGGATCTTACAGCATTTTAAATTGTATTTATCAAAAGAAGATAAAATGGTCAAGATACAAATAAAAATTGCCAAAAAATAATAACTGCAGGCAGCTTTCTGAAACCCTCCTTCTTGCACCTAGGAATCTAAAGAGAGTTCTTTTATTAAACAACAGTTATCTTGTGAATTATGTAGGCCAATGCTCCTTATATTGAGATAGATTAAATTCCTGTTAGAATTCAATGCTAAATTTGTTAGAATTTCAGTGAATTTGGAAGAGGTTCTATACTGTATAACTCCCTTGCCATGTAGAAAGTGCTAAATTTTATGCTCAAATATAATAACTAGTCTCACCATCAGTTTTCTGGTTCAATCTTAATCTACTTTATTTTGAGGCTCCTGTTTATTTTTAAAATTTTACTTTAAAGATAATATGATTTATGTATATGCCTTCTATCGCAAAACATTTGAAATCTTTTTTGGCTGTGGTAATGGTGGTGGGGGGGTGGATGGTGTTGAGGAGGTACCAGAGTGATTAATAAATAAATGAAGGTTGAAGAGAAAATAGAAAGTTCCATTTCTGGCTTAGGAAAATGAAAAGCTCCCCCTACCCTCCACCCCAGGGTTAAAAAAGAAAAAAAACAATGCCTGTGATGATCAGTTTTATGTGTAAACTTGGCTAGGGTATAGTCTCCAGTTATTCAATCAAACACTAATCTAGGTGCTGCTGTGAAAGTATTTGGTAGATGTGATGAAAAGTCCATAATCAGGTCATTTCAAGTAAAGATTATCCTGGATAATCTGGGTGGGTCTGATTCGATCAACTGAAAGGCCTTGAAGAGCAGAACTGAAGCTTCCCTGAAGTCAGCCTGTGGACTTCAGCATCAGCCTGTGCCTGAGAGTTCCAGCATGCCCTTCCTGACAGCCTGCCCCATGGATTTTGGACTTACCTAGCCAGCCCCCATAATCAATAAGTCAATTCCTTGCAATATACCTCTTAATATATAGCCTATCGATTCTGTTTGTCTGGTGTAACCCTGGCTGATAGAGTACTGAGTTTTCTACCACTGGTAAGATTATTATGCAAGAGATAAGTAAATAAAGTAAAACATTTACAGATTTTTAGAAAAGCAGCCAATATGGCATGGTGGTTAAGAACACAGACTCTAGAGTCACACTGCCTGGGTTCAAATCCCAGCCTGACTACTTACTAACCATGTGGCTTTGGACAAATTACTTAGCCTCTTTGTGCCTAAATTTCCTCTTGTATAAAATAAGAGCAATCATAGTTCCTATGTCAAAGGGTTGTGAAGATTAAGTGGGTTATTATACATATAGCACCAACAACAGTACCCGGCACATAGGAAAAGCTAATAGTCTAAAAAGGTGATATGGTAGGTAGACAGATCTTCTAAGGGCTCTTTGGATTCTAGGAGAGTTTCAAATGTACAATTTTTAAAAGAAAATTATCATTACCATGTTAGGAGAGCAGAATAACTAGTGATTATGAGTAGAAGGCCTAGAACAAACTGACTAAGTTTGCATTGCACACGGCTCTGCCATTTAACTGTGTGACCTTGTTAAACTTCTCTAAGCCTTAATTTTCTTACTAAAAAAAAGTGATGATAATAATAGTATTTACTAATAGGGTTATGGTGAGAAATAAATGATATAAGCTGCTTTATGCAATTTTTAAAGTTTTGGTGGATAACGCTAAAATTTCCCACTGAATTTTTATGTCTTTTTATTCTTGATGATCCTGAGGTTATGAATATGTCAGCTCCTTATAATCTAACATTACTCCAGTAGATTAATTTGCTGTTTCTAGTTGTCCATTAACTTGCAATTCAGACAACCTGTTAAAAAATGTGCCCAATCTATACACACAGTGATTAAGGATTTCCCTTAAAAACTATAGCCGCTATTTATTGACCATCTTCTAGGTGTGAAGAGAAATGTATACATCATATACAATTTCTAAATCTCACAACTCAGCACTATCTCCATTTGCAGATTAGGAAAGATTTTGAAAGTACCTGTGTGAACTAATATAAATACGCTGTAACATCTATTGTTATTTCTTTGAGAACACTTTTATTACTTTCTAGATCTCAGTGTGATCCAGACACCAGGTTAATGATATTAAGTGCCCAGGCAAGTAACCTCTGATCACCTAAGTAGCTAGCTTCTAAATTCTCAAAGGCTTTTCAGTTACTTGATTTTTAAAAAGGGGGAGGGGAATAATTCAATTCCTTTCTCAATTAGATAAATTTAAATCAGCTGTTAATAAAAGCTATAGTTCCACAGAGAATAAGAATACATTCCCATTTAACTATGCAAGTACGAATATTTTTAAATTCAAGAAGAGATACATATTTAAACTGAAGTATATTTTAATCTACAGAATATATAAACCAACATGATCCCACTTGGTCTTTGGCTATACACTATTAATTGAAAACTCATGCCACTAAAATACATTTAATATATTGTCTTTTTATCTGAAAATTATATTGTTAAAATCTAATTTTTAAGTACTTTTCTAAGATTTTTATTTTTTTTAATATTTTTTATTTATTTATTTATTTATTTTTGGCTGCATTGGGTCTTCGTTGCTGTGTGTGGGCTTTCTCTGGTTGCGGCGAGCGGGGGCTACTCTTTGTTGCAGTGCGCGGGCTTCTCATTTCAGTGGCTTCTCTTGTTGTGGAGTACAGGCTCTAGGCCTACATGCTTCAGTAGTTGTGGCACATGGGCTCAGTAGCTGTGGCACGCAAGCTCTAGGGCGCAGGCTGAGTAGTTGTGGCACACAGACTTAGTTGCTCCGCGGCATGTGGGATCTTCCCAGACCAGGGCTCGAACCCATGTCCCCTGCATTGGTAGGCGGATTCTTAACCACTGTGCCACCAGGGAAGCCCCTGCTAAGATTTTTAATAGAATTTTTAAACAGGCATTGTACATATGAGTATATTTCTTATATTTAACACTACAAATAAAACTAGGCTATTGTAGTTCATTTAATATACATGTTTATTTAGTATGTATATACTCCAACCTTTCTAGTTTAGTAACTATATTCACTTAATATATACATTTCCACCCTACCTTATCTTAGACAATTACTTGAAAGATTATACCCTAGACCCATTTCATTCTATCCTCTCTCTGACAACCATCTATCTATCTTTTTAGCTCACTCACTTTAATATCTCAACTCCAACAATCTTCAGACCTTATCAAGGTCTCCAATTCATTTCACTCTACTTCATATCCTTATATCCTTTTTCCTCCTTAAAAGCATAAATCCCAAGGCCAAGCATTATGATCACCTCCTTGCACACACTTTTAGCCATTTGCCCCTCTCTCATTTTAAGACTTTTTTGTTTTTATGTTGTTACATACTGATTTACTTACAGGCAGACCAAGTTTTCAAATGTGTTGTATTCTAAAAGCTGAACTGCATTAAGTGTAGGTTACATTCTCTGCGTCATGACTGTAAGTAGCTATAATACAGCAAGAAGAGGAAAAAAAGAACACTTTCTTTTTTTTTTTTAATCCTGGCTTCAGGTTTTATCCAACACAGATTTTAATTACCTGCTTAGCCACCGAAGGCAACTGAAATGGCCACGTGTACAGTAAGTCATAGGCTAGTTTACTTTAGTAGGTGAGAGATGAAAAAGAAAATGTAGTCAAAAAGCAAAACAGACAGTTAAAGAAAAAGGGGTGCACATTGTTAAAACAAATGAGAAGACAGGTTGAATATAAAAAAAGAATACACAATTGCATAAGGTTCCTGGGAAAGCAAGAGAGGATGGGATCCAGAGTAATGGTAGAGGGATTGGCCTTGCAGAGAAAGATGTGTGATGTGGTGGGTTTTTAAAATATGTCAAAAATTCTTTGAAATCCTTCCATCAAAGGGTGGAATCTAATACACCTTCTTCAAATATGGACTCACCTCAGTGACTCACTTCTAATGAACAGAATGCAGAAGAAGTGACATTGCTTGACTTCTAAGGCTAGGTCATAAAAGGGGATACAGCTTCCACCTGGCTCTTCTCCCTCTCCCTTGGAACTCAACCACCATGTTATAAGAAAGCCCAAGCCACATTTAAAGGCCACCTGTAGATATTCCAGCTGAAAATCCCAGCTAAGGTTCCAACCACCTACAGCCAGCACAACAAGGAGACATGTGAATGAGCAAGTCTTTAAGCGATTCTAGGCCCCAACCTTTGAGCTGAGCTAGTTGTTGTCAAACAGAGATGAGATGTCCTTGTGGAACTCCACCCAAAGTGCACTTTCCTAAGCAAAATAAATGTTGTCATTGCTTTAAGCCACTAAATGAGAGATGTGATTTAACAATAGATAAATGGAATAGACAACTCCTCTATTATAACAGAATAACAAGATAAAGTTAAAATATAGGATATCTGGATGTTTGATATAAGAAGTTGAAGGGGTTCTTGTCTGATACCTTTTATTTTCTTTGTGAAATACGAGGCAAGATCATTGCTTAGAATGAGAGACATAATGGGGATTTCATAAGTGTAAAGAAGAGAAATAGAAATCGTAATGAATGGGAAACAGAGTTAATCAGAGAAATGCGGAACAACTGTCAAGTCATGTTGACAGCCCATTTGAGGTTGAATTTATAGTGCCCCTTCCATGTGGCTTTCTCCAGCAGTGCTTAGCTCCTGGCTGAAAGCACTAAGAAAGCGGAAGTTAAGTTTATCAACTGGACTTCTATAAGGAAGAATGTGATAAAAAGAGAAAAGTGCAAAGGATTTCAGGGACCACGTAATCTAAACTGGTTAAGAAAAAATGAAGAAGCAAGAGGTTCTAATGAAGAATGATCATAATGGGAATATTTAAAAAGCAAACAATAAGGAGAGGACATTGTAATGAGAGAATGACATGCCTACAATAGTGATTCTTGTGCAGTTAATGAGTATGACAAGGTTGCTGGTGAGACTGGCTATCTGAACTGAAGTGAAGAGAAGGGGATAAGGATAATGTGGTCAGGGAATTGAGATGCAATGGTAATGGATGAGTCATCACGTAGAAGTTAAAGCCATCAAGGATGAATACAGGGCTTACAGTATAGAGAAACTTTGTGACCCAAAGTTTTTGATGAATGAAAGTAAGTGAGCCAGCAATTGGTAAATGACAGCAACATAGACGAGGAACATGGTGATACAGCTGAATGGTATAGGTCTTGTCTTGGTCTGTTTGGGCTGCTATAACAAGATACCATAGACTGGGTGGCCTATAAATAAAAGAAATTTATTTCTCATAGTTTTGAAGGCTGGAAATTCAAGATCTGGTGCCGGCAGATTTGGTGTCTGGTACCAGCCCACTTCCTCATTGGCAGCCGTATTCTCACTGTTAACCTCACAACGGAGCGGGCAAGGGAGCTCTCTCAGCCTTTTTTATAATCCCATTCATGAGGCTCTGCCCTCATGACATAACCACCTCCCAAAGATCCCACCTTCAAATATCATCAACTTGGGAGTCAGGATTGAACATATGAATCTGGGGGATACACAAACATTCAGGCCTCAAATGAGGAGGGTTTTTTTTAAGAGGTTGGGAGCATAACAGTTTTTCCTAACCTAATGTCTTCCTAACTGAAGCCTGAGACCAATCTCTCCCTACCAATTAAAAGTGATATAATTTTGACATACAAATGTCGAATAAACTACTATGTGCTAATAAGAAGAGAGGGAAAGAGGTACCCTCTTATCAAATAAATCAACTACTAGGCCCAAACAGTCAATATATTACAGAGAAAGTACCTGCTAACTGGGGAGGGGGGAGGGTAAACATTTCTAAAAGAAGCTTGAGTTTTTTTATCCATTTAATTATCCATAGTTTCAGCTTCCACTATGAGCTGGGAACTGTGTTTGGGGGATATCTACCTAAACAGGGTAGATATTGTCTCTGCCCTTACATATCACAATGTGTAGTAGGAGAAACAGCTGAGAAATCAATGTTAGTATAAGTGCTAGAGCTACAGATGTAACATCTCCAAAATGGACTCAAAACCAATTTCTATTTCAGTCAGTTACAGTCTATTTCCCAAGATGATCTCAGAAATTCTATACTTATTCCTATATAAACTCCTATGTTGTATTTTCACCCTAGTATCAATCTCAGGCACCTGTGTATCATTGTACATTTTTATCATAAATATCTGAATGTGTCTGTCTCCCAGCTTAAGGATAGGAACTAAGTCTTACATTTATTCTCATATTTGCATTTATGGACTAGCACAATGCCTGGTACAAGGTAGGCACTTACTAAGTACTGATTGAGAATAACTAACTAAAGGATTGAATGAATGACAAACAAATGACTATTCTGTCTCTGCGTCATTCTATCAGTTGAACTATAGCTTATTTAGTAACCTCAAGACTACAGCCTAAAGAGGGATTCATATTCTTCCCCAGTTTAACCTTTCATGGCTTCTATACATCTAGGGAGCTGAGCTAGGACAGGATCCTAGCTGAGCTAGGATTGGAGGAGCTAAATTAGCAGAACCGGCTCTTAGAAAAGAAGCTAAGTAATATCTGTATAAACACTTTCTTTCAATTTTGTGGCTCACATACCACAACGGTGTGCTGATGCTATATGGTCTTCTACTTGAATAAGTGGAAATTGAATACTCATTAAGTAGAACCTTAAAATAATGAGATCTCAAGACAGTATCTTTAATTTTCTGAGTCAAAGTCCAGATGGAGAATACAGATTTGCCAAGGACTCATAGGTTTAGATTCAACAGTTGTTTTACTAGAAAACAAAAATTTCAGAAGTCATTGAAAAGTTAACATTATATGAATAGTAGGCAACAGGGAATACAACCTTAAACCACAGCCATAAAGCCTGGGACTTTATACCTGTAACAGCAAATCAGCTAAAGATATGGCATTTACATTGGATTTTATAAGGCAGCCCTAATGTCAAATGTGCTACTGAATTATCCTTCATTGTGAACTGTCAATTAGTTCATTTCTCTCTTTAAACGAGTCCCTTTTTTTTTTTCTGGCCACGCCACGCAGTATGTGGGATCTTAGTTCCCTGACCAGGGATCAAACCCGTGCTCCCTGCAGTGGAAGCGCAGAGTCTTAACCACTGGACCACCGGGGAAGTCCCAAGTAGTCCCAAATTTGATTCAGAAAATTATCCACATAGATACAGAACATTACTGAATCTAACTTATATTATAACCAAAAAGTGAAAAACCAAATTGTTACTACAGGAAATACTCTATAATATACTTCCTACAAAATTCTCATGATTATGCATTTACTTATCTAAAGCTTCCACTAGACTATGAGCTACACGAAGACAACTCTGTATCTCCTACACGCCCACCCCCAGAAATTAAAAAAAATGAATAGATGAATTATAATGGATTGAAATATAAAAATTTAAGCTATACCTCCATCTTTATTTAAGCAAGTTAAGTTATACCTCTATATCTATTTAAGCAACTTTTAAGCTATACCTCCATATCAGGGGAAATAATTTGGTATTTGCATTATGGTAGTAAACCTCAATATTAGCAAGAAAGAGGTCTACTAATACTGATGAGTCTTTTTGAAGCTGTAAGGGGCTGAAAGTGTTACAAAACCTATAAAAAGAGTAAAAAAGCATCAACACTTTCCAGCAGTTTTTAAGTTGATAAAAATACTAGCTGAATTTGTAAGCACAAATGTTTTTACCTTTAAACTAATCAGTTAAATATATTTATTCTCTAAGCCAAGTTTACGAAGGTTTCACTGTACTTCCTTTTATTTGCTCTACAACTAGCTTTTATAAGTTTTGAGGAATAGCCCATGAGTTGTAGTGTTTTAAATTTAGGTGAACAATCCCAGATTTTCTCTGTCTATACTATTTGGTTTATACACTTCAATCGTGTAGCCCTAATCTTTCTAGAATGAAGAGTTCTGGGTTTTGTTTTTTTGTTTTAAGTTTATCCTCATACAATAGACCTTCAATTCTCTTACTCCTATTAGCTGCCCTGATCTTAACTTTCTCCAGTTCTGCTATAAACAAAACATCATAACTACACATAATATGTTAAGGATTTTACACTAAGAGTAGACTGTTTTATGTTTTGTTTCTAATACACTCCCTTGATGACCAACATTTAAATGGTCCCTTTACCTACAGCAGAACATGAAAATATCTTCAAAGATCAATACAGTGATTCCAAAATTTGTTTCTTAGGCCAAAACTCAGAGGCTATCGTTCTTTAAGTACAGATCAAAAAGTTCCCCTAAATAAATTACCTTGTATTTGCTCACACTGAGGATCATTTGCCATTTCTCTACACACATAATTCTGTAAGACTCTTCTATAATTTATTCCCGTCTTGCTACTTTTAAAATATACCTTCTTTCTTTTAATAAATATATGAGAATCATTGAATTATAAAGCTGGAAAAGGCCACAGCCTCTTTATCAAATTCATCCTTCTCAATTTTATAGTACAGCTTGGCGGTATTAAAACACTTGTCTAAAGCAAACTAATGGAAAGAATTAGAAAACAGAATTTAGATTTTTCTTATTCTAAGTTCATATTCTTACTATTAAGTCACACTTTAACTTTTTAATATCAATTTTAAAGAACACTAAGGGAAGAATATTGATATTTACTTAGTACAATATATGTTGGTACTATATTTTACATGTTTTTTCCACTATTCCACATGACTCTACAAAACTCAACAGCTTATAGGATGCTTACTTTAATCATAAAAGTAACATTTTATCTGACTTTAAATTATTTTGTTTCTTTAAAAGTTATGCTGTTCTCATCAGTGCTTTGGCTTTTACTTTTTTCAAAACAAAGAAGCTAAACTTTTAGTGGCTATAGTTCTTAATTTATAGAAGTCATGTCAGATGTCATATATAGTTTTATAGCTTCTAAACAGCTGGCTTTAAAAGGGGAGCAAAATGAGGGTGAAATTTGGAAAAGATCCTTTGACCATCCAAGGTCATTCTTTCCCCCACAGCTGGGAGAATTATAGACAATCCACACATAAAACAACCAATCAGAAATCATTTTTCAGAAATGCCATAAGCACCCTGAGTTCAATATGCACCCCCAAATCTGTTCCTCCCCTTATATCCATTTCCTAACTCCATTACTGGCATAACAACCCAGCCACCAAGACAGAGAAGCTAAACACTTGGGAGTTATTCCCAATTCCTCCTTTTCTTCATTCCCAACATGCAATCAGTACAGTACAGTCTGCTTATTTTTAGTTTCCAAATTTCTCACATTTCAGATCATTCCTGTATCCCTACCTCTACCACCTTGATTCAGACCCTCAAAGTCCCTCACTTGAGAGAGGGAGTCTTCTAATTGATCTTCCTGCCTCCAAACACTTCACTTGTTCCATGGTGACATCTTCACATTACCACCAAAGTAATCTCTCTAAAACCCAAATTTTATCATATCTTTCTCTTATTTCACAGTAGCTCCCTAATGTCCACGGGATAAAATTCAAACTCTTTTCATGGTCTCTGTCCATTTCTTCAGTCTCATCTTTCATTGTACAATCTCCCCTCTTCCCTACCACGAACCCCATCCTCTATCATTTAGTCATAATGGACAACTTACTTTCTTCCCTGAATATGTCATGCTGTTTCACCCCTCTGTATCTTTACTCACTCTGTGTGCTCTCTCTACTCAGAACATACTTCCTCCTGTGATCCTGCTGTTGAACATTTACGATTTTCAATGTTCAACTCAGGGCTCACCTCCTCTTTGCAGTCTTTTTTGAACTTCACCTCCCCCCACCTCTGTGGAAATGACCATACTTTCTATTGGTTCCCCCAGTGAACTTTTACAAAAGCATTTGTAACAGTTTTTTGTTGTTGTTGTTTTTCATTAAGTTGTTGACATGTCTTTCCCCCCCTTCTGAAACACAGGTACTCTGGAGCAGATACTGTATCCTATTCAACCTTTATTCCCATAGACTTGCATAAAGTCTGTCACATATTAGGAACTCAATATGTAGAATGAATGAATGAACAAATGAACAAAGAAAAGAACAATACAGGGACTCTTGAGGAATATTTTTTAAATTAAGATAAAATACTCAAAATAATATGGTACTGACCTAGGTATATTTACCTCCTATAAGTTCCACATTTTCCTATTTAACATAGTTTTTTCTGTTAAAAACCTAAGATTTATTCCCTTGAGGAAATGTGGACACATATGTCTACTAACATTTATTATCACATAGATATATAGACAATTTTATAAATTAAACTAATTATTTATTTTATTAATTTAATGGAATATCAAAATGACTTATGGTCAACTCCTTACTATCTGAAAGAATCTTAATAGCTATGCTGGCTTACCTAGTATCTTTTCATCTGCTGCTTCTGCCACTCAGCCATGGCTTACTTTTCTAAACTGGCTTTCATGCCTCTAATTATCCTGCTGCTGGCAATAAAAAGCAACAATCTGTTTATATCCTAAGTAGAGGACACTGACCAGGAGAATGGGAAAAATGGTTCCTGAACAGGAGGGTAATTTTACACAGTAGATGATCTGCACAAAATGAATCACAGAATCATGGAACTGTATGAGATAATATGTATTTATCATCCAAATAGTGTGGCTGTTTATTTTGACTTTTTTTTCTTTATTTTTTAACCTAAGGAAGACTACTCCAAAATTCTTCTGTCAGTCTATTAAAATAGAATAAATATCTGTTGCTGATTTTCTTTTAAAAAAAATATAATTGAAAAGTTTAAAGATATGAGATCACTTAACTTGTTCCTAATCAACATTTAAATCTATAAAAATTTTCAATAAAAATGTATTCACTGGGATTCAGTATTAAAAACTAATAAATTCTAATTGTAGTAGAGTCCAATAAGGAAATTAACTTTGTACCTAACTTTACAGATTATACACAAATTACTAAGCTATAATAACCTGTTCACTAGGTTTATAAATGCTTATTCAGAGGAAATACTGAAGAAATAAGTTAATTTCTAATATGAGAAAAGACAAATACAGCATTTTGTTCATCTATACAAACTTGTGAGGATCCACAAATTACCAAGATGATGGAAAGATGGGTTGGCGTTTTTATTACATGTAAAGACAGCTATGCTCTAAACGTGTGCTGTCCAATATACCAAACACTAACTGCCACATGTAGGTTAAAAATTCAGTTTCTCAGTTGCCCAGGTTACATTTCAAGTGCTCAATAGCTGCATGTAGCTAGTGGCTACCACATGAGACAATATAGATAGAAACATTTCCATCACAGCAGCAAGTCTGATTGGGTAGTGCTATTGTAAACCATGGTAAAATGCAAATTTCCAAATATTTTTAAAATGGCAATATAAGTTCAAAAGTAACTTTTCAATTGGCTATTTCACAGAAAGGGAAAGTATACATTTACAAATGAGAAAAAAAGAATTAAACACAAATATTAATGAAGGCTTTAAGTATACAAAATTAATTTTCTATGGCTTAATTTGAAATTATACCATATTGAATCTGAAAAGACTTTCAAGGTAATTTAATCCTTCATCCTCAATTTACAGAAATTGAATCTAGAAGACAGTACAAGGAAAAATAAACTCTTTCATTTAAGATATCTACTATATCCAAATAAAGACACTATTGAAAACCACCAAAATTGTCTATAATAATAAACTGATTAAAATGAAGTAAAAGCTATTCTGTGTATCTTAGAATCAGATTTTCCATTGGATGCAGAGGCTGTTTGCACAGTGGTTAGGATTTCAGGTTCCGGGGTTAACCTGCCTAAGTTCAAACACTACTCCTTGACTTACTAACTGTGCAACCTTAGACAAGTCATTTAAGCTCTCTGAGCCTCCTTTTTCTCATCTATAAAATGGAGAAATAACTAAACTATATCATACAGTTGAAAAGATTAAGTGAAATTATGCATGCAAAGTACTTAGAGAAACTGGCACATAGTAAGCCTTTAAAAAAATGCTAGTTTTTATGAAACTTGCATTTTGGTTGAAACTAGTCTACTGGTGACTTTCTTTAACTTCCATTCACCTTCAAAATTTCTTAAGACAGAGAGACTCTGGAAGACATTCAAAAATCATTATATGAACACTGGCTTACAGGTGGCTCTACCACTTGCAGTCATGGGAGAATCTGCATCCAAATCTCTACCAACACTTTACCCATAGGTCTCAACACCTTGGCGCTAAGAGTGTAACATAAAGCCCCCAAGCAACATGTGGTGGGGGGTAGAGGAAATCTAATATTTGTTTGTTTGTTTTTTAATGAAATAAACAAACAAAAAAACCCCTCCTAGGCTAAAATAGGTGGCATCTGTTTTTATGTTGGGGACTGTGAGTAAAGTAAAAAGTGGGAGACAGGATAAGTAAAACAATTTTGAATGACAAGTTTAAAATTTCTCAGAGAATTGTATGCTCACTTATTTTTCTAAAATTTATACTTCTGCATATTAGCTGAAGTTTAAATAACTACAGTCAGATTTTGAGACACATATTTTTTACTAGAGTAATTTTTTAAAAATACACAGAACAGGTATGTAAAAGTAACAGTTGCTCTTTCATTAAGTTTTAAGACATATCAATACAATTTCCTAGTTCACTACAGTAGAATAATAGGTACCCAACTTAATGTGATCTCCAGAAACTGTGGAGATGAAAATGAAATCTCCCCGGCTTTCAAGTCTTACCCCAGAAAATGTTTTATTCTAAGTGTAGGGGGATAGATTTCAATAGAGTACAACATAAGCACCAGATGGTCAAAGCTAACTAAGACCGTTCTCAAATATTTTTATGCCCAGCTTCATTCTTCTGGAATATTTTTAGAACTAAGCTCCAGAGTCACCTGTATGAGGCATGGGCCAAACCTCAAATCCTAACTGGCCTGATATTTTTATATCATCATTTCAAATCAAACATTTTCCTATTGGTAGTTTTCAGGCACTTTGGCTTTGAAATGGAATGATTACACAGGCTGATCTCTAGAATCACTTATATTTCTATAAGTTTATGCTTTTATGTATCAGCTGAAGTTTAAATAACTACATTCAAATTTTGAAAGGCATATATTTTCAAAAGTAATTTTTAAAAACTATACAGAACAGTTAGGTATATAATGGTAAAAGTTGTTCTTTCATTAAGTTTTAAGATATATTGATAAGATTTCTTTGTTCACCACAATAGAACAGCAGCAACATGCACCTGATAACATTGCTCCAAATGAAATTACAAACTGATCAACATGTGACACTTGCAATGATTGTCCCAATGAGACATAGCTTGCTATTTTCTTTTATCACTTCACAACATTTATTCAAACTACTATAATGACCTTCAATTTCCATAAATAAACTTATATAAAAAGCTGGCTAACATACTTAAGAACTAGGCTATCACTAACAGTTAAAGCTTAGGAAACAATTTATTCACAGGAATCATTTCAAGATATTTTGATAAACATCTAAAGTTTCCTTTCGTTTCCTGTAAACATTCCAAGATTATCCCATAGCTACAAGCTTCAAATTAATATGTCTAGGGGAGAATTAGTTTGGTAACTTAAAAATGGAAATATATAGATCACAAAAGAGTCTACTATCACTGTTAAAAATATAAACACTGTACAGGCCAGCACTTGTTAATAAAAATCACTGATATGATTCCATTACCAAGCACACTCTTTGTAATACAATTAGCACATGTTTTACCTTTAGCTTTAAATTAAAAAGGAAAATGATGAAAGGCACAAGTAATTCTTTACTTTCCGCATTTTTAATACTTTTTGTACAGTTAGTTACTACATTTGTGCAATTAAAGAAAAAAAAAAACACTAAAATTCTACCTCTATATTGGCTTTTTAAAATCTCTGTATCACATATTAAAGACATTAAACTTTTCTGGAGTTCCTGAAAATTAACACCACAACTTTACTGGTGAAACACAAACCACATAATCTGATCTAACTATTCACATTAAACAAAATGAATGACTAGATCTTTCCCAATCGATTCTGCTTTACTGATACCGAAAAAAGCTATTTCCTTCATGCTAAATTATGAAATTAACCTAAAACATAGTAAAAACATAGAAGCATTAAAAGATACTATTTACACAAACTGGAATAAATTCATCAGGCATTCCCTCAAGTGCTGAGATGTCATTTACTCCCGGTCACACAATGAATACTATTTGTTTTCTGTTCATCCTGAATTATCAAATCTGAGTTGAACCTGGCAAAGGCAAAAACCATCCAGATTGACTGACGGATTGATTGATAGATAAATAAATAAATAAAACCATATAGCCATACAGAAATTCATGACTCTTTACTGTTTGGTGTAAAGTGTAGAGTGCCTGCACTTTCAGCTCTCAGAAGAAATCCACCATATTCTGGAAGCACTTCAATTCAGAGTGACCTTTAAGTTTTACAGACATTGTAGCAAATTCTTTCATGTCTCAAGAAAAGGCAAACCTGCCTTGCTTTTTTTCTCTAGTGGGAAAAGTTTTTGTTTACTCTTATTATATTTTCCACTCCTAATCTGAAGAGATGGAGGCTCTCTAAAACGTAGTTGCCCACTTAGGATTAACCTCACCTGCGGAGGACCAGACCCGCAGCCCCTCACCTGATGATAAGATTGGGATGGACCCAAGTGATGGAGGAAAAAGAGCCAACTCTGCTCACAACACTACCTGTGGCTCCCAAAGAGGGGGCCCGCGTTTTGGGGGGGTGGGGAGCGAGGGCTGGGATGGTCCAAGAGACTTCTTTATCCGGACCATATTTGGGGAAGTATCTAAGCATAGGAGACCCCCCCCCCCGCCCCGCGCTCTAGTGAAAGACGGAATTGCGGGGACCGCTCTCCTCCCTTGCCCTCTCCATCCGGCCCTCGGCGCTCAGCCCTCTCGCCGGAGCTGGGGGGAGGGGGTGGAAGAGGAAGGCAGCGGGTCCCCAGGGTCCCCTCGAGTGGCTCCCGGCGGCCGCTGCGAGGCCTGGACCGTGTCAGCGGCCTCCGGGCTCCGACCCGGAGGGGCGCTCGGTGCCCCGTTCCGGCCCGCCCGGCGGGCCCCCAGACCCAGCCCTTGACTCACCGCTCTCCACCTCGCTGCCTTTCTTGGCGGTCGCCGCGTTCCCCATGACTGAGACGATGAAAGGAAGGGGTCGGAGAGGGGAAGGGGAGCCGGGGGCGTCCCCGCCGCTCCACAGGCTGAGGCAACTCCTGCTTCTGCACCGGTCAGAGCGGTCAGTGCTCTCGGCGCTGGCGCCCGGAGTGCGGGCGGGAAGACTGGGCCGGTTCTGAGGCCAAGGCTTCAGCAAACTCCTCAGCCCCGGCGGCAGCAGCGATAGCAGCGGCAGCAACGGTGGCGGCGGCGGCGGCTCCGGCGGGCAGACACTCCCCCTTCCCCCGCCCCGCCCCCCCTGCGCGCCCCCCGGCAGCCGCGCGCCGGGGCCCCGACCCTGTCCCTCTTCACCAGCGGGCGCGCGCGCCGGAAGTGACGTGCCGGCCGGGTACAACGGCGGCGGGCTGAGGGGGGCCGAGCCGAGGGCAGCGGACTCGGGTAACCCCGGCTGGCACCTCAGCGGCCCACCGAGCCGGGACGTGGTGGCCCGGACTTGCTCTCGGATGCCCATCCTCGAGATGTGGGAGGCGGCGTGGGGACCGTTAGCTTTGAGGAACCCGTCGTCTCTCAGCCTGGCGTCCCCCACGCCCTGGAGATCGCACGCGAAGGGAGCCCCCTGGTTCGCGCCACTGGGCTTTGCGGACTGGTCGGTATCAGCCGCGGGAACAAGCTCGTCCCTAATCCTGATCGTGATTCCGAGCCTGTCTTTGCCTCACAGATCCGCGTGTTCACCGAGCCCACCACGTTGTCCTCCTGGTTCTTAGGCACCAGTCACAAGCCCTTTAATGTTCCCAGTGCAGTTTTCATTCGCTGTGGTTTTGCGGGATCGCTCTCAGGTTTTGTCAAATACCCCAGAGAGAAAGGAAAGTATTACTATTTCTACACAATGTCTGTTGATGTGAATCATTGTAGTTAGCAGCTCTCTGTGTAGATGTCAAAATAAATGCATTCCCAATTGGTAACTGCGTTTTTCTTAATATACATCTTGAATTTGTGAATAGTTTTACTTACCAGGTTAATTTTTTGCGGCACTCTAGTATTTTTTGTTGCATGTTTCTTTGAATTTTGCGCCGTGAGCATTTATTCTAAATTTAGTGTAGAAAGACTGTAACTTCCCGAGAGGCAGAGACTACTAAATTTATTTTGTGTCCCCAGGACACCAGGCACAGCAGGTATTTAATGGATACTTGATGACTTGAAAGTAAGCAGAGGAAATCTCTCAGAATTTTTTTTTGAAATAGCTTTCATTACTGACAAAAACAGAGTGGTAACTGTAGACGTTTCTCAGTAAGTTCTTCCTGCTGTTTCTTATTACTATTTCCGTTAAACTAATTTAACAAAGGTTTATATCATGTATACTGTATTCCAAGTACCACCATGCAGGTAGCAACTCATTTGATCCTCAAGAACCCTATGAGATATGGAGTTTTACTATCATTATTTCACTTATGAACAAACTGAGGCACAGAGAAGTTAAGCAATTTACCCTAGATTACACAGCTATTATCTCTTTGAAGCAGGATTTGAACCTAGGTAGTTGGGCTCTAAAGTCTGACTTTTTGTCCATAATGTTATGTAGATGTTATGGTAAACAGCTTTCTCTCCATTTAAAATTACCTTGACTTGAAAAGATGGATGCATAATGAGTTTATTTCTTGGGGAAGTTCATTATTGTTTTCTGGGTTTCCATTAAATCCAAGTAATATAAAAATTGTAGAGAAGGAAGGATTTAAACTAGCTGTGAGGTATTGTGTCAGCATGCAACAGTGTTGCAACAATGTCACATCCTTCCAATCACATTTAGTTTTGTGTGGTGGATGCGATATTTTGCCCTACATACATAGGAAGTTCAATAAATAGCATTAAGCCATATACCAAGTTAAAAACAACTTTTTTATATACTTTATTCTGGATAGAATCTTTCTAGAATCCTGGAAGACTCATACTGCCCTCATTGGGGTAAGTTTTAAAATGTATTCCTTTTTAGAGACCAGCTTTAATAAAAGAGTGGTTATATGCATAATTTGTCCCTATCCTTAACATAATTTTGAATTCTAGCTCTCTAACAAGAGGGTAGCCATCTGTTTTGTAAATGATTAATTTGCAGAAGAGACAGTTGACAGGGATTACAGAGTTAAGATACATTATAACTACATCCTAGAAAGTTAATAAACAAAAAATTCAGCTTTACAAATTTCTCCCTTTCTCTCTCAATTTAACTTTATCATTCATTGTTTAAGAAATTAAATTAATTGTTAAGAAAGAAAATGATCATCAACAATTGGAAATATCTTGGGTTTTTTTCCGTATACTATTATTTCTGGTTTTTTATATTAACTTACACTGCTGCTCTGATTCAAGGAAGACTATACTTCAAGAGTATAGTTTCATGAATCGTCTTCAATTAGTAAACATTCACAATCATCTAGTTGTAATTATATACAAGTTGCTTTTTCATTATTAGAGAAGAGTTCTCTTTAGGAATCCATTGTTTATATAGCATCTAAAAGACTATGTATCAAGAATTGTTTATTTACACCTAGAAAGGGCAGAAATTTCATTAACTGTACAGTTATTCTTGAATAACTGGAGCTAGAATGGGGCAACTGCTATCCTTTGCCACTAATGCCTTTTCTATAACCTGGACAAGCACAAAGGTAGAACTAAATCTTGTTTCCCTAGGAAAGCAGATGCAGAAAAAAGGAAGTGATACGGAGAAAAGACTTTGAGTTCCCTTCTGTATAATATTTTATCTAAGAACATACAGCACTATGTAGCAGGGAAAATTGGACCAGTGGTAGTTGCTTTGGAAATAATTATCCTTACATTTTCTAGTACTTTATGAAAACACTTTCACATGCCATTTTTTATCTGATCCCACAACAAACCTACATGAGCAAGACAGATTATATTAGCCACAATTTACAAATGAGAAAAAAGTTCAAAGAAGTGAAGTAACTGGGCCAAGTTCACTCAAATGGTAAGTGACAGAGCACTAGGTTATATACCATTAATGTGTGAAACAAGTGTAATCTCAATCTCATTAAGATTAGGTTTTATTATCCACATTTTGCAGATGAGAAAACTGAGCCTTAGGAACAAAGAGTCTAGGTCCTGTATTCTTCCTAGAGTCACCTTTTCAGAAAAAAGTGAGAAAGTGGGGAAAAATTAGTAAATTGTTATTCCTATTTATTTTGTAGTTTTTACTTATACTATCAACTAGATTTCCAAGTCCTTTTAAAAAGTAAACACCCTCAAAAACAATGTATGTCAAAAATACTTGTTTTTCCTTTACAATCACCAGGACAGGTAAACTGAAATTGATAATCGTTGGAAAATATAACCAGGTCATTTTGTTTTTATATTGTATTTTACATCAAGTAAGTGCAAATGAGAATTTATTTAACCATCATAAAATAATGATTATTTTGAATGATAACTAGTAATCCACACAGTCTAATATTTCATTATTATACAGTATTATATGTCCTGGACCTAATGATACCACATTAAGTATCAAAGGGCAGAATAGTACTTCCAAAGTGAGGAAGTAATTTTATAGTTAATAAATTACAAATATGATAATTGTTCAAATCATTCTAGTACAGTGCAAAGTTTTCCAGTTGAGCATAATCCTAATCCCTTTGTTCATAAACAAATTTATTATCTGAAGTTTGATATTCACCTTTTTGGATATTCCCTTACAGATGAGGTGACTAAAATAGTTGACTGTGGTTAAGTAACCTGCTCAAAGTCAACAAAAATGAACTTGTACCAGAGTGGAGTTATAGCTTATTTCTTGGATAGGGACTAGAATACAAACTGAAAACGTTAAGGAAAAAAGAGAAAACCTGGAGGGGAGAACAAAACCAACAACTTTTTTTCCTTTCTTAATATATAATACACTCAGAAAAGTATATGTTTGGGATATTCTGATTTTACAAGTGTGTTTTGTCAAAACTATGACTAAATTTCTGCTCTTTCAGTTCGGCACTATGCATTTTTAGAGAGTAACTCGATCAAAAAATAACACTCAAATTTACAAAACTTTTTCTTCTTTATGAAATCACCAAACAGATGGGGCATGAACTTTCATGAAATCTCAGCTTTTACAACTGAAGCCCATCTGTGACCAAGGTGAATCTGGCCCACTAAATTAAAACTATATTCATATTATTGATAGCGACAAACCAGAGTGGTATGTAGTAAAGTAGAAAGGGTTTGAGCTTTGTAGTCAGAAAAATCCGAGTACATCTTTTGGTACAGCCGCTATCTGAGACCTTCACATAAATTACTTTATTCCCCTTTGCCTTAGTTTCCTAAAGTGTGAAGTTATATGGATTAAATTAAATCACCTATGAAAAGCACCTAGGATAACTTGTTGTATAATAGGTACAATAATCCAATAACATTCTATGTTTTCTTGCATTTATGTTTCAATAACAATCATTCAATAAATATGATTACAACAAATTTAATGAGTCCTTACTATATGCAAAGCATGATGGGCTACAAAGGTGAATAAAATCTGTGCCCTGCCCTCAAGAAGTTTTTGTTTAAGGCAAGAAAGACACATTAAGCAGTTAAGAAACTGCTTAAGCAACTAAGCAATTATGTAAAGCAAGACTCATTAACTTTGTACTATAATGTAAATAAATCACTGAGGAAACATAAGAAAAGTGTTGTTAAATGGTCAACCACATAGAGAATTTAGCATTGGATTTTGTTCTTAAACAAGTGGGGGAAATCATTGAAAACTAAGAACAGCAAACTCAGAGCAGGGGTTTGTTATGACTGTCCTTAGATCAAAAGATGCTATGGAAGGAGTTGTAAGAGTTGCAACCTTCCCACTGGAATATAAGCTACTTTGTCATCACTATATCTACTGTATCCAGAGTGATGTCTGAAAAAAAAGTAGGTGCTTATTCATAAGTGAATGAATTGTAGTTTCAGACTAAGATCATGCTCATTTGGGGAAACCTTACATGCCTTTTAAGAAATGTGGACTTCGTTCACTATGCAATAAACTCTGAAGATATTTAAAGAAAGGAGTGATATAATCCACATTTTATTAGTAAGCTAACTTTGATAGCAGTGTGTTGGATATATTAGATGATCAATAGACTGTCAGCAAGCAGACGTGTAAGGTAGCAGTTGTAATAGAAGAATGACATGAAATCATTGAGTGGTGTAGCAGCAGTGGAAGAGAAAAGAAAGGATGCATGTGAGACATTTGAATGTAAGAGTAACAGGATTAAAAAACTATTGGTTTGGCCAAAAGCTTCATTCGTTTTTTTCCATAAGGTGGCTCTAGTAGCACTTAGTTGTCTTTAACTTCATTCAAAATAATTTTGTTAGATTGTATGTGACAGCTGTTATATCAGCATGCATTTAAAAAAAGACTCATCAAAACTGGTGAATTTTTGTATAGCCATTTTAATATTGAAGACGGAAGAAAAAAAGCAAGATTTTCAGCATATTCTGCTTTATTATTTCAAAAAAGGTAAAAATGCAACTGAGATGCAAAAAAAAAGACTTGTGCAGTGTATGGAGGAGGTGCTGTGACTAATCGAACATGTCAAAAGTGGTTTGCAAAGTTTCGTGCTGGAGATCTCTCTCTGGACGATGCTCAACTGGGTAGACCAGTTGAAGTTGATAGTGATCGAATCAAGACACTAACTGAGAACAATCTACGTTATACCACGTGGGAGATAGTCGACATGCTCAAAATATCCAAATCAAGCGCTGAAAATTATTTGCACCAGCTTGGTTATGTGAATCACTTTGATGTTTGGGTTCCACGTTAAGTTAAGCAAAAAAACCCTTCTTGACCGTATTTCCACATACGATTCTCTACTTAAACGTAATGAAAATGTTCCGTTTCAAAAACAAATTGTGACGGGCCATGAAAAGTGGATACTGTACAATAATGTGGAACGGAAGAGATTGTGGGGCAAGCGAAATGAACCACCACCAACGACACCACAGGCTGGTCTTCATCCAAAGAAGGTGATGTTATGTATATGGTGGGATTGGAAGGGAGTCCTCTATGATGAGCTCCTTTCAGAAAACCAAACGATTAATTCCACCAAGTATTGCTTCCAATTAGATCAACTGAAAGCCACACTTGATGAAAAGCGTCCAGAATTAGTCAACAGAAAACACATAATCTTCCATCAGGATACCAAAAGACCACATGTTTCTTTGTTGACCAGGCAAAAACTGTTACAGTTTGGCTGGGAAGGTCTGATTCATCTGCCATAGTCACCAGATTTTGCACCTTCGGATTTCCATTTATTTAGATCTTTACAAAATTCTCTTAATGCAAAAAAATTTCAATTACCTGCAAGACTGTACAAGGCACCTGGAGGAGTTCTTTTCTCAAAAAGATAAAAAGTTTTGGGAAGATGAAATTTTGAAGTTGCCTGAAAAATGGCAAAAGGTAGTGGAACAAAAGTGTGAATACGTTGTTCCATAAACTTCTTGGTGAAAAGGAAAAATGTTCCTTTTATTTTTATTTAAAAACCGAAGACACTTTTTGGCCAACCCAATATTAGGGCTCTTTAGCATAATACAAATGATAGAAGCCCAATTCAAACTACCTTAAGAAAAAGTCAGCAAAATTTATTGGGTCAAAGAACTGGAAAGTCTAGATTGGACATAGTTTTAGGCTTAGGTTCAAGGCTATGTACTCCACTTATTCATCCTATTCTATTTATATATTGAGTGTATTCTGCTAAATAGGCTGTCTCCACAGGACAGGTTTACATTCTCCCAGCTTAGCAGCTTAAAGAACAATGCCTTCTCTTTCCCAATATTGATCTATTATAAATATATTATACATATTTGTTCTGTATAGGTCACATGACCATTCCTGTGAAGAAAGGAGGCAGGGTACCATGATTGACATAGAATGAGAGAAGTGCAATTTTCTAGAAGAAATTGTCATATAGAGTAGACAAAAACAACAGATGCTCAATACAGTGAAAAGAAGAAAGAGTTAAAACTCTCAGTCAATCTTCCATCCTGGGTGACTGGATAACAGACATCAGGAATGAAGGAGAGGAAACTAGTTTTTGAATTAATGAGAGATGTGTGATTCGGGTCATACTGAGTCTGAGATGGTCGTGTAACATCTATATGGGGATAACGAATAGCGGGCAAATGTAGCGTTAGATCAATGCAGGAGTCGTAAATTCAGTGTAAAAATGAAAGTCAAAGCCACAGCTCTGAAAGAAATCTCATAGAGGGAAAATATAAAGGGCAGAAAAAGGCAGCTAGGAATGGGCAGTTATAGAAAAAGAAGAAAGAGGAATGCTAAAAGAATCCTGGTGTGGTAGGAGCTTGGAGTGGACAGACAAGCTGAAAGAGGACCAGGAAATGCAGTCACACAAGTGAAGAAAGAAAGTGGGCTATCAATTTGATTGACTGCATACTAGAAATCGACTTTCTGCATACTAGAAATCTAACTAATGTAAGCAAACAAATTTATTGAAAGAATATGCAGTTGCTTGTAGGAAGGAAAAGAAAGCTAAAGAACCAGGCTTGGCACACTCAAGAAACAGGCAGCCCCACAGAATCAAATAGTAGTTGCTGCTTGACATTTTCCCCTGAAATAGCCAACGGAACAACAACAAAAAATATACTGTTTTCAGTCTTGTTCCTTTCCCACAATTTAGTTTCTAAGGAGCGAATTCGGTTGCTACCTTGGGTTAAGTTTCTGCTTCTTCCTCAGAACAAGGCAACTGATTAGCAGTCCCATGGAACTCATCAGTGGGGAAGCAGAAATTTCCCAGAACCAAAACAAGATGGAATAGAAGCTGAGCACTCAATAAGACAACAGTGTCCCCTGCAGAGGATTTATTAAACAGTGTTCGTAAAGACAAATATTTCCCCTCAATGGAGTTATAATGGACTACCCTTTCTCTCCTCCAAAAAATGTGCTGGACTTTATCATAAAATCATAGATTTTTTTTGTTTAAATATACCAGAAATATTTTGTTTCCTGATATGGTAGGCAGAATAATGCCCTTCCCAGAAATGTCCACGTCCTAATTCCCAGAATCTGAATATGTCACCTCGAATGACAAAGGGAAATTAAGGTTGCAGATGGAATTAAGGTTGCTAATTAGCTGGAAAAAATTCTTCCACTAAAACTCATTATCCTGGACTATCCCTGTGGGCCCAATGCAGTCACAAAGGTAAAAAGTGGAAGAGGGAAGAAGTCAGAATGATGTTATAAGGACTCAGTGCCATTGCTGACTTTAAAGACGGAGGAAGGGGGCCAAAAGTCAAGGCGTGTGGGCAGCCAATAGAAGTTAGAAAGAGCAAGGAAACAGATTCTCTCCTGGAATCTCCAGAAAGGAATCCAGCCCTGCTGACATCTTGAGCCCAGTGAGACCCAGGTCAGATTTCTGACTTATTGAACTGTGAGATAATAATTTTGTTTTGTTTTAAGCCACTAAGTTTATGGTAATTTGTTACAGCAGCAATAGAAAATTAAGACACCCCACACCATTTTAAAAATAGAGTAAACAGAGAGTTAGGTTAAATAATTTGCTAAATGGTCAAGACTGAAACCCAGGCTCTAGATTCTAGCCAGTGTTCATTGCACTTCACACAGAGGTGTTAGAAATTCTTACCACTGAAAGTCATTATTTGGAAACACTGATTTCCTGGAAACAGGATAAAGAAGGAAAAGGAAGTTTAATTGCCTTCTAAATTATTCTGTTAAATAACTATTTAGTGTCTAATTAAAGAGAATGAAGTTTAAATAAAACTTAGTTTCTCTGATCTGGAAGTTTAAGGGGTTATTTAAATAACATCTGTGAAATGTGGCAGAACCATGGTTGGAAATTAAGGTGATTTTTATTTATTTATCTATTTATTTATTACTTTAAATCTGGCAACCACCCTTCTCAATATTCACTTCCAAATGTTTTAGCTTATACTGTGTACTACTTATAACCACAATTACTCTCTAAGAAATGTTGACTCTTGCTAAATAAAGGGTGCCTTTTTTTTTAAAAGAATAATTATGCAAGTTTATGAGTGGCTAAGGAAAGTGAATTGCTCAGTCTAATTAAGGGAGAATTCAAAATTCCAGAGTAATCCAGGAGGAAGGGAGTGAAGAGGAGAGATAGGAAAGGAAGAATTAGCAAGATGTCAGGAGACTGGGGTTTTTATATGGAATGGTGCAGACAATGGCAGCTAAAAGCTCTAACGTGACTCTTAAGTTGTTTCCTATGTAGCACTTAAGGTAGTCCCCAGATCTTAAACTAAATTTCTGCTACATGAAATAGCTTTGTATTTGTGGTTGCTCTGAAGGAAATGATAAAGTACAAAGGAAAATTTTGCCTTTGACTTTAAATTATGGTGGAAAAGTGAATAGCCATAAGCTATTGTAGAGCAAAGAACAAAAATTCCTCAGAGGCAGGAAATCGAAGCCAGACAAGTCCATGAAAACATAAGCCCATGTGAAGTCTGTACAATATTATAAGGAGGGCTTTGGATACTACAATCCATGTAATGGATTTGAATCAATGTTTTGTAGAGAATTAAGTAGCTGGATGGGCTACACAACCACCATCACCACCACCACCAACAACAACGACGACATTTGTAATTGTAACTAAAAAGTATAGAAGGTTCTCTATGTACCAGGCTCTGCACTAAACCCTGAAAATACATTACGTCATGTAATTCACATAGCAATCCCATGAAGTAGAAACTATTATATTCCCATTTCACGAGATGAACATGAGACATAGAGAGATAAAGTAACTGGCCCAAGATTTTACACCTAGGAAATGAAGAACTAGATGTACTTCATTTGAATCCAGATTGGTCTCATCCCAGAACTTTAATCAGTAAACTCAGCATTTCTAAAAGTCTGGTCCAGACCATCTGCATTACTATGATTGGGGAGTGCTTGTTTTAAAAATGCAGATTTCTGGACCCAATCCAAGCCTATTAAATATGAATCATTTGTGTGGGTTCTAATTAGTCTACTTCTTAACAAAGTGTAATCCTTGTGTGTGTGTGTGTGTGTGTGTGTGTGTGTATGTGTAATCCTGATGTGTTTAAGTGTGAGACTTATGCGTACTTAGGTTTGAGAACCACTACCCTACCCTACTGTGTTGCATTCAAAGTCTTAACTGCCCTAGATTAACAGTCCTAACACAGGTTGTTCAACACCCTTGAGAATACTTAGGATAGTACTGTACTTCTAGTATTGGTACTGAAAATTTATCTAGTGTACTCATTCTTTGCTATCTATTTATACGTGTATACAATATGGGGAATCAGTGAGAAAAGGGTTGAAGATAGAAAACTAACAATTATTGAGTCTTATTTTGGGCCCTATACTGTGCAAAACACTTACATAAACTCATTTAATGCCAAATAATTATCCAAGCTACCTACCACCCCAAGTTCCAGATAATACAGAACATCAGGTCTTCAGATTTCTTTTGTGTAAATAACTTCATTAGTCTTATAATTGAGACAGGATGGGACCTGGGACCCCTTGCTGCAGTGCTGCAATGCTTACATGCGACAAACCTCTCCTTGAACAACAAAATACAAAGAAACTATAAGGGACTAAAAATAACTACGTGCATGCGCAGTTAGGGCAAATTCTGGACAAAAGATACAAAAAGACCAAAAAGGCCCAGCTGTCACTTCTGAAGAGCTGGGAGCAAAAACTGGGTGGGGGGAGCAAAACCGGGGTATTGCGCATGCCCCCTGCACTCAACACCACAAAGGGGTGGGCCAACCACCTAAGCCACCCCTCCAGCCCAACCCCTGGACGCACCCCTACCCTCACCACATATAAGGAACAAGCTTGCCCCCCCTCAGGGAGCAAGCAAGCAAGCAAGGCAACCTATTACTTGTTCTCACTACCCCCTGCTGCAGCAGAGACCCCAGTAAAGCTTTGCCTGAATTTCTTGTCTGTCCTCTAGTCAATTTCTATTGATTGGGGAAGGCCAAGAACCCTGGTTGGTATTATAACCAGTCTCTTAACCCCGTCTCCCCTCTTTCTCCCATCTCTTCTATTAAATATTCTTCAACTGTTAAAGAGATCATATCTAACAAATAGTGTGTAAAATACAAAGTGCAAATTCAATAATAATAGTAATAATAATAAACCAAAATCCATGTATCCATATCCAGAGCAGAAACAGAATATTACCATACCTCAGATGCATCCTGAGACCCTCTCATTCATTTCCCCCATCCAAAGATAAGCAGTACCCTGAATTAATGATTCTCTTGCTTCCCTTTATAGTTATTGTGGGGCTTTCTGTTCTTGTTCTTATTTTGCTACCTAAGTATATAGCTCTTAAAATACAGCTTTTAGTTTTGCCTGCCTTAAGAATTCATAAGAATTCTTCTGTAACTTGCTTCTTTCACCCAACATTTTTTTGAGATATAATCATGTTGATGTATGTACTATAATTCATTCATTTTACATGTTTGTAATATCTTAGGAACACTGTTAACCCTTGAACAACATATGGCTTAGGGGCACAAACCATCCATATAGTGGAAAATCTGTGTATTACTTATAGTCAGCTCTCCATAAAGCACTTCCTCAGTATCTGTGGTTTTGCATCCACAGATTCAACCAACTTCAGACAATGTAGTACTGCAGTATATGCTGTTGAAAAAAATCCACATATAAGTGTACCCATGCAGTTCAAACCTGTGTTGTTCAAGGGTCTGTTCATACTGTTGTGTGAATATACCATAAATTATATACCCATTATGCAGTTAATGGATATTTCAACTGCTTCTATAATTTTTTGAACAATGTTTCTTATTCTTGCTTATAAACACACATTTGACAATTTATTTAGGTATATAGCTCATAGTGGAACTGCGGGGCTTGTAGAATGTAAGCATGTTAAATTTTCCTGGGTAACAGAAAACTGTTTTCAAAAGTGGTTGTACCGTTTTATATCCAATTCCTATTGTTCCACATCCTTATATATACTTATTTCATCTAACTTTTCAATTATAATCAATCTGGAAAATGCTTTTAATTTTCATACCAAATAAATTGAATAATTTCATATGTTTGAGAGCCACTTATGCATCCTCCTACGTGAAATTTCCATTCATTACTTTAACCCACTTTTATATTGCATTGTTAGCCTTTTTCTTATTGATTTTTAGGGGCTCTTCATATTTACTGAATCCTAATCCTCTGTAATCTGAATATGTGGCAATTATCTTCTCTCCACTTATAGTTTTACTTTATACTTTCTTTACAGTATTTTTATGTATTTAATTTTAGCTCTATTGAAGAATAATTGACATATAATAAACTGCACATATTTAATGTACAATAAAATTTTAAAAATATAATACATAAACACGCACTCAAGAAAAAATCATCACAATCATTATAATGAACATAGATATCACCTTCAAAAGTTTTGACATGCCCCTTTGTAATCCTTATCTCCTGCCCCTCCTTGCCCATTTCCAGTCATGACTTATGTTATTTCTGTCACCGTAGATTAGTTTGCATTTCATAGTATTTTATGCAGTGTTCTCATGCAGTATGTACTCTTTTTGTCTGACTTTTTTCACTTAGAATAATAATTTTTAGATTAATCCATGTTGTTTCATGTATTAACAGTTAATTTAATTGTTTAATAGTATTTTAAAATATGGTTATGTTTACACCTATTGATCCACATTTAAATTGTATCCAGTTTTTCCTGAATTCTACAGAACGTACAAGAAAAAAAGAATAATGTCAATTCTACACAAAATTTTTCCAAAAATTGAAGAGGAGAAAATACTTTCCAACTCACTCTATGTGGCCAGCATTACTCTGATACCAAAAACAGGCAAAGACATTATAAGGAAAAAAAAAAAAGCTACAGACCAATATCAATAGTAAACATATACGCCAAAATTTTAAATGAAAATTTAAAAAATCAAATCCAATGATATATAAAAGGGATAATACATCATGGCCAAGTGGGGCTTATCCCAGAAATGCAAGTTTGCCTTACCATTTGAAAATCAATCAATGTAATTCACATATTAACAGAGTAAAAAATTAAAAATACATACAATCATCTCAGTAGATGCAGAAAATCACTTGCCAAAATCCAACTTCCATTTCTGATTGGGAAAAAAACAAAAACCCTCTCAGCAATCTAGGACAAGGGAATTCCTTCAACCAGATAAAATGACATCTACAAAAATCCTACAGCTAACATCACACTCAATGGTGAAAAATCAAATGTTTTTTCCTTAAGGTCAGAAATTTGGCAAAGATGGCTGATCTCACCACTTCTTTTCAACACTTTATACAATTAAGAAAAAAAAAAAGCCATCCAGACTGGAAAGGAAGAAGTAATATTTTGTTTATTTGCAGAAGATTGTCTATGCAGAAAATACAACAGAACTTATATACATATGTATATAAACTTTTAGAACTAATAAATGAATTTAACAAGGTTGCATAATACTAGGTCACGATTTTTAAATCAACTGTATTTTTAGATTTTAGAAAATGAAATTTTAAAATTACAATTTACGGTAGCATCAAGTATGTTAAATACTTAGGAATAAATCTGACCAAAAATGTACAAGACCAACAAACTGAAACCTATTAAATTGCTGCATAAGTTAAAGAACTAAATAAACGGAGAGATATTGCATGTACATGGAGCAGAAGACTCAGTTTTGTTAAGATGTCAGTTCTCCCCCAAATTCATCTACAGATTCAATAGACTCCCAAGCAAAATTACTGTAAGTCTTTTATAAAATTAACGAGCTGATTCTAAAATTCATATGGACTTGTAATAGCTAAAACAACTTTGAAAAAGAAGAACTAATTTGGGAGGCTTACCCTACCTGGCTTAAAGATTGTAAAACTATGGTGTACTAGGGTTCTCCAGAGAAACAGAACTAATAGGAGACATATAGATATATATAAATATATGGAAATTTGTTATAAGAAATGGCTCATACAGGCTGAAGGCAAGAAGTCCTACAATGGGCATCTGCAAGCAGGAGAAGAAAAGCTGGTGGTATAACTCAGTCTGAGTCTGAAGGCATGAGGACCAGGGGAGTCAATGGTGTAAGTCTCAGTATGAAGGCCTGGGGAGGTGGGGAGTGCAGCTGGTGTAAGTACAGAGACCCAAGGCCTGAGAACCAAGAGCTCTGTCATCCGCAGGCAGGAGAAAATGGACGTCCTTGCTCAAGAGAATTTACCTTTCCTCCACCTTTCTGTTCTACTCGGGCCTTTAACAGATTGGCTGATGCCTACCTGCATGGGTGAGGGTGGATATTCTCTACTCAGTCTATTGATTCAGTTGCTAATGTCTTTTGGAAACGCTCTCACAGACACATTCAGAAATAATGTTTCACCAGCTATTTGGGCATCCCTTAGTCCAGTAAAGCTGAAACATGAAATTAACCATCATATACAGTAATCAACAGAATGTTCTATTGGTATAAAGATAGACAAGTAGGTTAATGGAACAGAATAGAGAATCCAGAAAGAGACCTATGTGTGTGTGTATATATATATATATATATTTTTTTTTTTTCAATTGATTCTTAACAAAGACAAAAAAGATAAGTTGCATATTCAGTGGATAAAGATACTCTTTAAACAAAATGGTTCCTCAGCAATTAGACATCCATATTAAAAAAGAATTTTGATCCATATGTCACACTATATAGAAAAAATAACTCAAAATATATCATATATACAAATGTAAAACCTAAAACTATAAGAGATTCTTTAGTTAAATTTTATTGATTTCTAGATTGTTGCATTGTTGTCAGAGTACATTCTCTGCATTATATCACTCTATGAATTTGTTTAGAGGGACTTTATGGACAGTTACGTGGTCAAATGTTGTACATGTTAAAAGTCCGCATGAAACGAGCTTTTCCACTAATTAGTAGGAAAATCAGTTCCACAGCAGTATTTCCTCCTGTCATCCCTGAGCTATTGAGCTCACTCTTTTGTAGATTCTTCATTGCCTTAATGAAGAGAATATCCTCTAGGCTCTCCCAGGAAAGAGTCAGGTGGTGGGTTCTCTAGTCTCACATTAAATATCTGTTCAAAATTCTCACATCTGGAGCCTTCTGAGCATTTCTTTAATACTATTCCAAAACATTTCTAGTATCCTTGCTTCCTTTATGTAGGCATCATCAGGTCCAAGCTTCAAAAATGCCGCCTCAAACCATATTAAGACTGGCTCCAATAGTCCTTGCCAGAACGTTGAATCACAAGGTAATGGGAGGATGTTCCCCATGCCAATAAAATTTCCCTTATCCAGTCTTATATTTCTCCACCTTCACTTCCACCAATCTACTCCCACAGGTGTACTCCTAGTTCCTTCAAGTACTTCTTAACCAGGATCTGAAATTCCTTTTGTGTATAAAGTGCAGTCAACTTTGAGGTAGTTATGTTCTATAAAGACACTGAACCCTTACTCCTAGGGTAAATGCAGGGTTAGGTTTCTGCTAGCCTTGGGTCACAACATTTTTCTCAACTGATCAATACATAACCTTGTTTTATGTGTGGTTCTGTTTAAAGACACCTTATTTAATATATATCATTGATTAATTAACATTGAACTCACAGCCAACAGCACTATAACTCATGCCTGAATGATGCATATTTAACATATATTTTCTCCATAAGGCACATTACAGCTTTCCTGAACTTAAGAACACTAGACAGAATTTCAGAACTACCCTTGGGGCCATTTTAAATAGCAAAATTGCCCAAAAAACCCCCCACAAAACTGTGAAAAATATGGCACTAAATAGACTGGAAAAAGAGCACTTGTTTATCACGTGAGAGCTGAGTGTGGCTTTGTTGGACCTCAGGTGAGTATGCATGCAACAAGTGGCTCAAATCTTTTGAGCTCTGTATATGACCACAAAAGTGCTGTGAATATTGATTTTAGGGTAACAAATAAATTTTAACAAGTAGACAAATTCACAAATATGGAGTTCATGAATAATCAGGATCAACTGTATTTTCCTCTCGAGCAGGGATTACGTCTCCCTGTTCAAGGCAATGAGGAGTGGAGAAAGTAGATCCTGAAGATGACAAACATTGTCTTTGAGGAACATGTCTCAATTGAGGTTCTTGCAAGATTTTTACCTAAGGGGAGACTGCTTCTTTCTAATAAGAGGCAGGAGTCTGTTCTGCTGTTCAGCATATTCTGGTGGTATTAGTCTCAGGCTTGCCTATGGGTCTTAAGATTCCATCCTTTTACTATCAGGTCCCTGTCTTTGATGCTGGAGACCTGGAAAGGCTGGGCATTCCATCTTAATCATAGCACTGACACTCTTACAAACAGATCTTGAGTCTAATTCTTATATAGCCTGCAGAAAATAAGGATTACCTTAAACACTACTATTAAGTTATAAATATGTGGATTAAGAATTGGATGACCTGAGCTTGTCTTTTTCTTCTTCAAGCTTTTAAAAGAATTAACGAAAGCCTGCAGCAACTCCACAATCCTTATAATTACCGCTGATCCCATAATTTTCAAATGTCATGTCTATCCTATAACCCAATGCTGTCTTTCATTTCCACCCTTTCCCAATCACAATCCACCACAGATAAGAGAGAATAACCAGAAAAATTCTAAAAATGAAAAGTAACTGAGAGAGAACTAGCTTTCTTTATCAGATGTTAAAATATATTTTAAAGCCAAGGTAGAGTTATGTCAGCATCATGACAGCATAAGACCACCGTGGTCATTTCTTTCCCCCCCCACACACAAACAACAAAGGGGACAGCATCAGTTCCCTTTGACCTGCACCATGACCACTTGTTTGGGTTATTTAATTTGTCCAAGTTTGGGGGCAGTGGTATGATTTGAGCTTAAAAAATATTGGTACCATTTAAAGTCATTTTTTTCTTTATCCATCTCTCTTAATGAGGTTTCCTGATATTCCACCCTCCAGTCCCTTCATGGAAAGAGTGTTGGATTGGAGAATGGAATTGGTACAAAATTTGAAGTTGTTATTGTTTCAGACTTCAGTACTGGTGATAGTGTCTTAGTCAGGATAAGCTGAGTCATGCTTGACCCTGGGGGTAGGTGATTCACTCAGGATAGGAAAATCTCCTGAGAGCCTGCTTCCCCTCCCCACCCATAATGCTGTTAAAAAGTAGGGTGGGGAGAATTCTCTTCAGCTCTTAGGGGGAAAAAAGTGTTCCTAAGTGCAAGAAAGGTGTGATGGGCTTTACTGAGAAAATGTGTATTAGATAAGCTTCATTCAGGCATAAGTTATAGAGCAGTTGGCTGAGAGTTCAACATGCCCACCCCCCGACCAACAACAAATATTCTTTGAATTTGTTGAATAAAAGTGACTTTGTGGGAGCTGGGGGTCCAGCACCACAGTCCTGGACCAACGCACACAGGAGGAATCTCACCCACCCATGCATCAGGTAATATAGGCAGAGGGACCTTGGTTCCAGCTGTGGACACTGATGTGACCCACATACTAGCTCTAGCCCCTCTCAAGCAGTCTGGAAGCCCCAGGGGAACACTGACTTAGGCAATTACCCATGGATGAGAGAAACTTTGCTGAAGTCCAGGTTTCCAGAGGAGAAGATCCAACATGCCACTGGAGAAAAAAATATGAGTTTTGAGTTTGGATGCATTGGTGTGGGTAAGAGGAACAGTTTGATTTTACCCAAGTCACTCCTCCCCCAAGGGAGGCATAATTTAGGATTAAGAGAACTCTTCCTTGGTCCATGGTTTCTCCCATGGGGGAAAAGGAGAGCATGTGAGTGAGAACCCAGCTTCCCCAGCTGTGTGGATTCTTCCAAAGAGGCTCACTTCTCCCTCACCCCATCTACAAAACTAAATGAAGAGCTCCATGGCTGGGGGACAGGAAGAGTCTGGGAAAGTTACACATAGAATGTTTGGAGAGCATTAAACTGACACTGATCCTATTAACTAAATATAGACTCCATCAAGAAGCCTGCCCACAAAATACTGAGGAAGCCCCACTTGTGGATACCCCTGACTGGGCCACGGGCAACCCCAGCACATCCTGTGCTTTACCCACACACCCTCCCACTCTGCAGCCAGCACACTGTACATGATCCCAAAGGTGGTGAGCAAAAACAAGCTTTAGAGGATGGCTAGTGAGCATGCACAGAAAGCAGGCCCGAATCTTTGGGTCAGGAAGAGACCACAAACTTAAGCTGTAGCACCAGCTTTGGAAAAACAAAAGAGGCTGTCAGGCACTCCACCTGGTGCACTGCAGGGTTGAGAGAAGGCATACAGGTTAAGAATTCTGCCACAAGAGGGAGCAGGTGTAACCATAGAAGGTCTGAGAAAGCCTCAAAATTTCTAGCAGGGCTGATGGAAGGTAATTCGCACCCAAAAGCAGTTAGTAAAGACTGGAAGAGGTGACTGCTATCCACATGCAAAGACAGCAACACAAAATTATAAGGAACATGAAAAATCAAGAAAACATAACCACAAAAGGATCACAGTAGTCTTCCAGTAACTGAACCCAAAGACACGTAGATCTATGATTTACCCAATAAAAAATTCAAAATAGTCTGAGGGAAACTCAATGAGCTACAAGAAAACACAGAAAGACAACTCAACAAAATCACGAAAACAGTACATCAACAAAATGAGAAATTTAACAAAGAGATGTAAGTCATAAAAAGGGAACCAAACAGAAATTCTGGAGCTGAAAAATTCAGTGAATGAAATAAAAAATGCAATAGACAGCATCAACAACAGACTTGATCAAGCAGAAGAAAGAATCATTGAAATTGAAGATAAGATTTTTTAAATTGTTTAGTAAGAGGGGAAAAAAAAATAATGAAAGTCTGTGTAATCTATAGTATACCATCAAAATGGCCAATTTTCAAATCATTGGACTTCCAGAGGGAGAAGAGAAAAAAGGGGCAGAAAGTTTATTTATTTTTTAATTTTTAATTGTTAAAAATTGAAGTATAGTTGATTTACAATATTACATTAGTTTCAGATGTAGAGCATAGTGGTTCAATATTTCAATAGATTATACTCCATTTAAATCTATTATAAAATATTGACTATATTCCCTGTGCTGTACAGTATATCCTGTTGCTTATTTATTTTATACATAGTAGTTTGTGCTTTTTAACCCCTCATCCCTATTCTGCCTCTACCGCTATCCTGTCCCCACTGGTATCCACTGATTCGTTCTCTATATCTGTCAGTGTCTTTCTGTTTTGTTATATCCATTCATCTGTTTATTTTTTAGATCCCACGCATAAGTGATAAAATACAGCATTTGTCTTTTTCTGTCTGACAAATTTCAGTAAGCATAATACCCTCTAGGCCCATCCATATTGTTGCAATTGGCAAAATTTCATTCTTTTTTATGGCAGAGTAATAGTCCAATGTGTGTGTGTGTGTGTGTGTGTGTGTGTGTGTGTGTGTATAGACATACACATATATATATACATCACATCTTCTTTATCCATTCATCTCTTGATAGACAGATTGCTTCTGTATCTTGGATACTGTAAATAATGCTGTTTTGAATATTGGGGTGCCTGTATTTTTTTGAATTTTAGTGTTTTTATTTTCTTCAGATATATACCCAGGAGTGGAATTGCTGGATCATATAGTAGTTTTATTTTTAGTTTGTTAAGGAACCTCCATACTCTTTCTAAAACTGGCTGCACCAATTCCCTTTCCCACCAACAGTGTGCTAGTGTTCCCTTTTCTCCACATCCTTGCCAACAGTTGTTATTTGTGGTCTTTTTGATGATAGCCATTCTGACAGGTGTGAGGTGATATCTCATTGTGTTTTTGGTTTGCAGATGATTACTGATGTTGAGCATTTTCCATGTGATTGCTGGCCATCTGTATATCTTCTTCAGAAAAATATCTATTCAGGCCTTGTGCCCATTTTTAATAGGATCATTTAGTGGGGTTTTTTTTTTGGTATTGTGTTTTATGAGCTGTTTATATATTTTGAATATTAACCCCTTATCAGTCATATTGTTTGCAAATATTTTGTCCCATTCATTAGGTTATCTTTGTGTTTTATTGATAGTTTCCTTTGCTGTACAAAAGTTTAATTAGATCCCATTTGTTTATTTTTTCTTTTGTTTCCTTTGCCTTAGGAGACAGATCCAAAAAATATTCCTATGATTTATGTCAAAGATTGTTCTGTGTATGTTTTCTTCTAAGAGTTTTATGGTTTTCTGGTCTTATACTTAGGTCTTGAATCCATTTTGAGTTCATTTTTGTATATGATGTTGGAAAATGTTCTATTTTCATTCTTTACATATAGCTGTCCAGTTTTCTCAGCAATACTTATTGAAGAGACTATCTTTTCCCCATTGTATATTCTTGCTTCCTTTGTCATAGATTACTTTACCATAAGTCTATAGATTTATTTCTGGCCTCTCTATTCTGATCCATTGATGTATGTGTCTGTTTTTGTGCCAGTACCTTACACAGTCACCCAAATACATACATGCACCTCAATGTTCATAGAAGCATTATTTACAATTGCCAAGATACTGAAGCAACCTAGGTGTCCATCAACAGACGAATGGATAAAGAAGATGTGGTGTGTGTATATACATATATATATTCAATTATATATATATATAATGGAATATTACTCAGCTGTAAAAAAGAATAAATTTTTGCCATTTGCAACAACCTGGATAGACCTGGAGGGTATAATGCTAAGTGAAATAAGTCAGACAGAAAAAGACAAATACTGTGTTATCACTTATGTGGGGAATCTAAAATACAAACAGATGAATGGATATATCAAAACAGAAATAGACTGACAGATATAGAGAACAAACTAGTGGATACCAGTAGGGAGAAGGTAGGGAGGAGGGACAAGATAAGGGTGAGGGGTTAACAGACACAAACCACTATGTATAAAATAAATAAACTACAAGGATATAATATACAGCACAGGGAATATAGCCAATATTATACAATAACTTTATTTATTTATTTTTTTAATTGCTTCTGTTAATTATTTATTTATTTATTTTTGGCTGTGCTGGGTCTTCGGTTCGTGCGAGGGCTTTCTCTAGTTGCGGCAAGCGGGGGTCACTCTTCATCACGGTGCGGGGACCGCTCTTCATCGCGGTGCGCGGGCCTTTCACTATCGCGGCCCCTCCCATTGCGGGGCACAGGCTCCAGACGCGCAGGCTCAGCAGCCGTGGCTCACGGGCCCAGCCGCTCCGCGGCATGTGGGATCTTCCCAGACCAGGGCTCGAACCCGTGTCCCCTGCATTAGCAGGCAGATTCTCAACCACTGCGCCACCAGGGAAGCCCTACAATAACTTTAAATGGAGCATAATCTATAAAAATATTGAATCACTATGCTGTACACCTGAAACTAATAAAATATTGTGAATCAACTATAGTTCAATTTTTAAAAATTAAAAAAAGAAAGAAGAATAAAGCTGGCAACTGAGAAGGAAGAGGTAAAAAATGGTGAAAGGAGTTTTTCAAGCTGAAATGAAAGGTTGCTTATTAATAACATAAAACATTTGAAAGTATGCAACACACTCATAAAGGTAAGTATATAGTCAAATTCAGAATAATGTAATGTAATAGGGTGGTGTGTCAACTCTAGTGTAAGGTTAAAGACAAGAGGATTAAAAATAACTATAGCTACACAATTTGTTAATCAATATACAATATAAAATGTGGTTAATTGTGACATCAAAGACAGAAAAGGAGGGGGTAAAAAGGTACAGCTTTTGTATGTGATTGAAATTAAGTTGTTATCAGTGTAAAATAAGCTGTTATATATATAAGATGTTTTATGTAAGCTTTGTGGTAACCACAAAGCAAAAAACTTACAGTAAATTCACAAAAGTTAAAGAGAAGAGAACCAGAGCATACCACGATGGACAATCATCAATTCACAAAGGCAGCAAGAGAGGAAAAAAAGGAACAAGGAAACTAGAAAACAGCCAAAAAATAATTAATAAGATGGCATTAAGAAGTTTACCTACCAATAATTACTCTAAATGTAAGTGGATTGAATTCTCCAATCAGAAGGCATAGAGTGGATGGATGGATTAAAAAAACCAAGACCCAACTATATGCTGCCTACAAGAGACTCACTTCAGCTTTAAGGACACACATAGGTTAAAAGTGAAGGGATAGGGCTTCCCTGGTGGTGCAGTGGCTGAGAATCTGCCTGCCAATACAGGGTACACAGGTTCGAGCCCTGGTCTGGGAAGATCCCACATGCCGCGGAGCAACTAGGCCCGTGAGCCACAACTACTGAGCCTGCACGTCTGCAGCCTGTGCTCCGCAACGAGAGGCCGCAACAGTGAGAGGCCTACGCACCGTGATGAAGAGTGGCCCCCACTTGCCGCAACTAGAGAAAGCCCTCGCACAGAAACGAAGCAACACACAGCCAAAAATAAATAAATTAATTAATTAATTTAAAAAAGTGAAGGGACAGAATAAGGTATTCCATGGAAGTAAAACCAAAAGAAAGCAGGGGAAGCTATAATTTTATCAGACAAAATAGACTTTAAGCCAAAAACAGTAACTAGAGACAAAGAAGGTCATTACATAATGATAACAGGGTCAATTTATCAAGAAGATAAAACAATTGTAAACATATATGCACCCAACATAGGAATACTTAAATATATTAAGCAAATACTAACAGATTTGAAGGGAGAAATAGACAACAATACACTAATTATAAGGGACTTTAATACGCCACTTTAAACAATGGATAGCTCATCCAGACAGAAAATCAACAATGAAATGGTGAAATTGAATCGTATGTAAGACTAAATGGTCCTGACAGACAAAATAGAACATTCCATCCAACAGCAGCAGATGCACATTCTTCTCAAGTACACATGGAACATTCTCCAGGACAGATCATATAATTGATCACAAAACAAGTCTTAACAAATTTAAGCAGAGTCAATTTATACCAAGTATCTCTTCCGATCACGATAGTATGAAACAAGAAATCAATGATAGGATTTGCTGACGAATTAGTTGTATGATGTGAGAGGAAGGATGGAACCAAGGAAGACACATAGCTTTTTTAGACAGTGCTACTCAAAAGAATAAAATTTGAAATGTGTTAAGGCAAGGGAATTGAGGGGGAGGGGGAAGTGCTGGAGGGCATTGAGGAGAGTGGAAATCAAAAGTTTGGTTTTGGACACATTAAGTTTAGAAATGACCATTAAACACCCTATGTCAAGTTGTCAAGGAGACAACTGGGTATGGGAGTCTGGAGCTCAGGTGAAAGGTTAGAGCTATAATTGTCCCTAATGTACAGGTCTCTTACAGGACTTTATCATTACACCTAAGAACCTGGCACTAGTTCCCTGAAACACTTGTCTAGAAGATAGTTCGGGAGATATCTCAGTCCATGCTGCACCCAAAATTAATGTCTCACCCTCAAATTCTGTCAACAGACCAAAATTTCTCCCTCCTTCTATCTCTCTCTTTCCTCTCTCCTCTTTTTTTTCCTTCACTATCTGCTGTACTCCCTAGGAAATAAAAAGGTTTGCGTCCTGCTTCCTGATTCCTCAAGAGGAGGCAAGTACTGACCCTAACAATGGAGTAATGTCTTTTTCGTTGAACAATACTTCCGCAAAAGAGGCTGGATCAGAACCAGCATGACACCTACCAAGTAGAATAGGGACAAGAAAAGGCAAATAGTAAATTTTTTAGAAGAATATAAACCTTCCAAAGACCTACATCTAACCTTGATATATATTACTCGTCCAGGGAAATTACTAAGATTAAATTCTCATGCCAGTACTATTCCACTGATTCCTCTTTCAATACTTTCATTGTGATTCAGTCAAAACTTTACTTTGATAAATACTACTAGAATGTTAGTAGATATTATATTAAGAAATAACCAGTCATAATAAGAAAATTGGTAATATAGTTAAATACAGAGTTTGCCTTACATTCCCAATAAGGTTGCTTAAATGATCTTTTCTTACGGTCTAAATCATTATCTAGACCAAATTTTTATTTATTTACTTTAGCTCAGAATTTAAATCACTTTTCTCAAAAATGTCTCCTTTTACTTGTCACGCCACTACAGTAAAGACAGAAATTTATAAGCATATTAAGTTACTCCCTTGCTTAATTACCTCTACTATTTTTCTCACTGATTATAAAAACAACTTCAAACTCCATAGCCTCATTTCAGCCTGCACAGGAATATTAGTGTTTGGTGCACCACAGAGAAGAAGATTCAAGAGTGATGTTTTTGAAATGACTGGGGACATAGTTATATAAGGGGGTGGGGTTAGGGGAGAACTTTCAGTGGTGGGAACAGCCTGAACAGTTGATAAGCAAACCTATCTGGGACTGGAGTGCAAAACATAGGCTAGAATACAGAAGAAAGTAAGTTGTGTGGGATTCAATTCTATAGGGCCTATAAGGCTTTTATTAGGTATTTTAGTTGACTTGAACTGGTATTCGGAGAGCTTTTTATGGCATCTGAAAAGGGGAATACAATGATAAAACTTCTCCTTTAGGAATATGATTCATACTATAATTTGCAGGTTAGGTTGGTCCAGAGACTGTACTATCTTTCTGAGGCTTCCAATTTAGTAAAGTAAATCAGAAACACCAAGAAACATTTGTAGTTGGTTTAATCCCATATATCTATTTCTTTTGATTAGTACTGCAGTTCTGATGAACTGAGAAACCTCGTATATAGTCTCAGTGAGGGAACACACAGAATATGATAGTGAACAATCAATATAATGTCTTTCCTGGACTTATGCCCTGGGATACTTTTTAAATAACATTTTCTCTGAAGCTTAAAAATAAGAATGAAGATTGATTTAGTCATCCTCCACGGAATGTGTGTATGTGTGTGTGCACGTGTATGTGTGATACTAGGTTTTGAGGACAATCACAAGGGCAAGAAAGTTTTGGGTTTTGGCTTTAGTTAATGTAGATACTGGTTAAAGTTAACTAGGACAAAATGCATTTGAAGCTCCCATTGCAGTATCACATTAGCTAATTTATTACAACATGCATTTTCATAATACTCTCAAAGGCTTTGCTTTAATGATGAAAAATAGTTTCTGAATGAAATAAAATTTATATATTCGTTGGGCTTAACAAGCTCAAGAGTTCTCTTCAATTAAAGACACATAATATTTGTAAGAAAGATGATCCACAGTGGGAGTTTTGTGATTTCTTGGACTTTCTAGGTCTAATTTCTGAATTCTAAGTTCATTTTTTTCTAGTTTTAGAGAAATAAGTTGACAGAGCATGTAAGTACCTTGTATAGTTTTTCTTGTTCTTCTAAAACTACCAAAAGTTTCCATTTTTATCTTTAGAGAATGAAAGTGGCCGAAATAATTGGGAAAAATAGAAAAATAACATTTTCTAGACTTTAAATAAGAGGATCTGAATAAATCTGTTTCTCTAGAAATACCAAGGCAAGGAAAAGTGTGAATATACCAACATATCTGGAACATTATAATTCAATTAGAGAAAAGCATTCTGTCTTTAGAAAGGGCATTATGTGTAATTTTCTCCATACAGACTCAGTAACTGTATAAAAACATTTTATGAAATAAAGAGAATGAGGTCAGGTTCATGAATTTTTAGTTCATGCATCCTTTTAAGATGGTATTTTGGAACAACTACATTTCTGGGGTAGCAGATGGGATGACCATGGGGTAGCCCATGGGCCAGGACCTAAAGAAGCTTGATAATATCTGGAAGGCTAGGTAAAGTATTCTTCAAAATAAGTCTTCAAAGGCACACAATCATAGGCTATGTCTAGTTCTGGAAATTTCAGAAGTAATTCAAGTTTACTAAAAAGGAGAAAATGACGAGAGAAACGTGCAGATGTGTGGAGCATAGGTTTAGAGCTGGAACTCTGGAGACAAAGACACAGACACTGCTTTCAAGGCCAGTCTTTGTGCTGGATCAGATGCTCTGCATTTCTATTCTGTCAACTGTCTAACCCTCATTTCCCTCATCATAAAATGGGAGAAATTAGTGCCTATTTTATGATATTGCTGAAAAGATTAAAATGGGATAAACCATGCAAAGTACTTAGCATAGCATATGATGCAAAGTAAATGCTAAATAAAAATGTTGGTTACATTTTGCCAGCATTGTTGCTATAGTTTCTGTACCAGCCAGGTTCATTCAGAGAAGAAAAGCCACTATGAGTTACATAGAATAAGGAATTTATTATGTGGATCATATGGACCTTACACAAATGCAGAAGCTAGTCAAGAAATCTATGCCAGACTAGGTGGCCTTTTTACCTGGTGTTGGGGCTAAGCTCACTATAGGTTAGCTGGGCTGGCAGTTGAAGAGAGCTGGATGAGAATGTTGGGGGTGCGGTAGGGGGAAGCGGGGAGCAAGGACAAGCTACATCTTGCAATGATGAAGGGAACCCATGATAACAAACTGGATTCCATGAGGATACCTGGAACCTCAGTGGTGTGAGGGACCTACTGGAGAAGCTGGTGTTCTTTACCATGGAGTTTCATATATACCTAGCCTGGGACACTAAGAAGAGATCTGGGGGGAGCTGGAGAAGATGTGAGCCCTGGTGGTATCCCACACAACAAGGTTAACTAGAAGATCAGCAACAAGTGTGAGTTGCCATACTGCCTGGCACCCGACACCAAATTTTAGAACACAAAAACGGCAGCTTTAAAATGTTTCTGCCATATAAATTTTGAGCAAATTTCTCTGTGACCAACCCTAACATGGGACTAACAGGAAAGGGAATTATGGGAAACAACCCCGCTTGGCCAAGCTGAAATAGTAAAAAGCCATCACAGTTCACCT
Organism: Balaenoptera ricei; assembly: GCF_028023285.1. Taxonomy (NCBI): domain Eukaryota; kingdom Metazoa; phylum Chordata; class Mammalia; order Artiodactyla; family Balaenopteridae; genus Balaenoptera; species Balaenoptera ricei. The sequence continues at coordinate 73,641,655 of NC_082639.1, read as the reverse complement.
CCTGTCAACTTGGTATTTGTACACACTTCTTTAAAACTCTACTTGAACTCTACTTAATGGTCAAATACAGATGACAGCAAAATCAAGCATCCATCTAACATGATGCAAATATCTCTTACATAACCAAAATCATGCAAACCCTCTCTCCAAAGAGGATACAAATTCCCCGTATATATTTTGATAGATCATGTACATTTCTCTTCTATCTGAATCACATATGCTTTTGATAATCGATAACTTAAATTCTAAGATATCAGACTATTATTAACACATCCTATGTTAGATAAGAGAGAAATGGATGAGGGGGAAAGATTGGTTACTGTATACACAAACATATTCATATCAAACTCAAGGACCAGATACTTATAATTGTTATACTGTTTCTTTCTACAACTAGTCATGTAGTTGTAGCTGTGTAACATCTCCTTTTGCTACCTATTTGCCCTCAGCAAGTAGTTTGGAAGCTCATGGTTACTTCTTTTGTGGGTGACTCAAATTTTCATTCCTGAGGGGTGTGAGTCATTAGGAGCCCTGCCTATATTGGGTTGTTGTAGTTTTCCACCGACTTATTTTTAAAAAGCTTTGTTGAAGTTTAATTTACATGTCTATAATTTTCACTCATTTAACACAGTTCAGTGATTTTTAGTAAATTTTCAGATTTGTTTAACCATCATCACTCTTCAGTTTTAGAACATTTCCATAATCCCAAAGAGATCCCTTGTGTTCCTTGGAAAGTAATCCCCATTCCCACCCTCAGAGCCAGGAAACAACTAATCTACTTTCTGACTCTGTAGATTTGCCTTTTCTGGACATTTCATATAAATGGAATTGTACAGTATGTGATCTTTTGCATTTGGCTTCTTTTAAGTAGCATAATATTTTTGAGGATCATCCCTATTGTAGTATATATCAGTATTTTTTTCCTTTGACTTATATCACAGTACGTGAAAGTTTTTTGAGTTGCTCACAGTGATCTCCTGCATTCCAGACATGCTCTTCCTTACCTCATTGTATAGTATCAGTGTCCCCTTGATAGTCAGGATCAATCACTCCAGTAATACATTTAACTCTCTTTGTTGATTCACAGGTTTAATAAACCCCAAGCAGGCAGGTAGCAATCTCACCTTCTACTTTAATGGAACTATTGCTGTGTCTGGATGGAAATATGCCATCCTTAAGAACTAGGAACGCTAGACCAGCAGAGCCCAAAGTCATGGACACAGGAAGCAAAACTTTTCATAGAGTATCACAAAGGGAAGTGCCTGTGTAAAAAAGAAAAATATGCAACAATTAAAATAATTTAAAAACATGACTATATACATAGCCCCAGCTTGTCTAATCTGTTTGGATGCCCTTCTCAACCTTGTAAATCTGCCTGGTAGGGGTGTGATGACCATATGGACTAGGAACTCTGATCTGATGGGAAATGACTGCTCCCCTTTGCATAATAACAGTCACAAGGCAAACAAAGATGTTATTTAAAAAATTTTTGTGTTATCATTTATCACGATTTTTGTATTAATTTTGATTTTAAAATATTACATTAAAATATTGTTGACCCTGATTACTACATTTTTGGCACCTAGTTAAATTTTGCACCATCAGTGAGTGCTTCACTCATCTCATCTTAATTCTGGCCCTGATTAGAGGCAATACTGAGAAGAAGCATTCCCATTTCAACCAGTTATTCCCAGATGTATAAATTCTTGGAAATGGGAGGAGGAGCATCATATACTGGTCAGTGATTTAGAATATACACTGCATCCTACAGATCATTACCCCAGCCTTGCAAGGTGTTGTCATTTTAACTGAGTCTTCAAAAGGCTATCCCACCATTCTATCAGGCTTGCTACTTCAGGGTGATTTGATGTGGCCCACTGCCACATTTCATTTGCTATAAAATGAACTCCTCGGTGAGAAGCAATGTTGTGTGGAATATAATGATGGTGAATAAGACGTTTTCTACAGGTGATGGCTTTGGCAGATGCACTGTAGGCAGAGAAAGCAAATCCACAGCCAGAGTAAGTGTCTACCACAATGAGAACAAAGTGATCTATCTTCCATGACAGAAATAGGCAATGTAATCAGTCAGGAGGTTCTCTGATTTCCCTGCGGAATGGTCCCATATGTTTAGTAGATTACGTAGCCAGCTCAGCCTTAGTGATTAGAAGTCTGTATTGCTAAGCAAATACATAACCTCCATTTGGACAGTTTGTCATGATTGCATTGGGCAAGGATGAGGTAGCTAGGGAAAGAGGTTGACTGATGTCTGTAGAATTGGTCATCTTGTTCACTTGATAATTAACAGCTCTTTCTGTTGAGCTTGTTCTTTGGTAAGCATCTGTCTGGGACACAAATATCTTTGCTTCCAGAAACAACTATCCATGGACCCTTTCTCCAGATCTCTTTGTCACCAGTTTTCCAGCTGTGTTCCTACCAATTCTCTGACAATCCAGCCAAATTATTAGCTTTTGTCCATGACTTAGAGTAGATTTCTACCTTTGGTATTCCAGGAAAAATAAAAAAACAGATAGATTGGTTGAAGTCCTGCCCACTGGAAGGATTTCCCTTCAAGACCACTCCAGAGTGGGACTGTAGTGCTAAGTCACCCACAGTTCACTTTTGCGGTGTCAGATATCACGCAGAACCGAATGTAAAATTAAACTCTTTTTTCCCTAAGTTAACTGGCAATGGAAAACACTCCATAAGAAGGAGGAACTGTAGCAACAAGGGGGGCCTTGGAAACCTGGGCTACTTGCTCACGCAACTTATTTGTACCTACAGGACCTTCTCAAGTCCAGCTTCATATACACAACTTCTATTTTAGAATAGAGCAAAACTGTGCACACCCAATATTATGACTTAGTGGATTAGACAACACTCAGTTCATGATGGGCAGCTCAGGTTGCATGTTACTTTCTTGCCCAGGGTAAGTCAATATTCTATCTTTACTAGGGCTCAGTAACAAACTGGATGTTCTTTCTTAGAAGAAGTATAGTTATGTGCTGAGAGTGGCATAGCTTTGCTCAAAAATCTTAAATGTCTGCCCTGTAACTCATTTATAGACACCTGTCAAAGACTCCATGCAGCATCCCTGTCTGCCACATCCACTTTAAGTATCACGTCTGCTGGGTCATATGAACCAAGTGGCAGAGCAGCTTGCATGGCAGCCTGGCCCATGTCAGAGCCTTTATTTCTTCTACACTTCATCAAAACTGGCAACTTTTCCAATTACACTGTAAATACTTCAGAATAGTATACCCAAATGAATAGATGTATTACCTCCAAAATCCAAAGAGACCCACTAATTGTTATGCTTCTTTCTTAGTAGTAAAGGGGCCAGATACAGCAATTTGTCCTTTACCCCTTTGGAAGGGGTAGCTTAATGTGCCTTGAACATTGGAACCCTAGAAATTTACTGAGGTGTCAGGCCTCTGAGGGGGCTACTCTTCGTTGCGATGCGCGGGCTTTCATTGTGGTGGCTTCTCTTGTTGCAGAGCACAGGCTCCAGGCGTGTGGGCTTCAGTAGTTGTGGCTTGCAGGCTCAGTAGTTGTGGCTTGTGGGCTCTAGAGCGCAGGCTCAGTAGTTCTGGTGCACGGGCTTAACTGCTCCATGGCACGTGGGATCTTCCCGGACCAGGGCTCAAACCCATGTCCCCTGCATTGGCAGGCTGATTCTTAACCACTGCACCACCAGGGAAGTCCCTTGTGACTTTATTTCTTACCACCAGACATTCATGCATCTTACCAAAATGTCTAGAAGAGTTTCTACTTCCTGCATACCAGGCCAATCATCATGATATCGTCAACGAAATTGACCATAGTAACATCCTATGGAATGCAGGGGCAGTCAAGGTCCTTGAGGACCAAATCTTGGCATGGGTTGAAGAATTACTATAACCTTGAGGTAGGAGAATTGTTGGCCCTAGTAGTTAAAAAGAAACTATTTCTGATAATTTTCCTAGTAGGTTTAGAGAATAAAAACATAAGCTGGATGAACAGCTTGCATGCAAGGCATCAGGGATATGTCGATTTGCACCAGCAACAAACTTCGTATGGAATAGGAGCTGCAGTTGAAGCTAACATCTGATTAAGTTCACAATAATCCACTGTCATTCTCCGAGGTCCATCAATCTTCTGTATGCGTCATGTCATTCCTTTGCTTGAAACACTCCAATGTCTCCCTCAGCCTACAGGACACAATCGAAAATCTTCAGCCTCAGCCTTTGGTGTTCAGCCTAAGAAACACCTCGTGTTATTTTCATGTTTTCTTTCAAGTATTTTAAGGGTTTTTCTCCCTTAGTGAATTTACTCTATTTTGAATATATGGAGTAAGTAAATATAGAATTTTTTCATGTGAGTAGCAATTTTTTTCAGCAACATTTATTTAAAGATCCATCATTTCACCAATGATTTCTTATTCCCCCCTTGTCACTTACCAAGGTTCCATATATTCATGCATCTGTTTCTGAGTTTTTCACTTGGTTCCATATGTCTGTTCCATATGAATGCTTGTTTTGTTTTACCCTAAACCACTGGGAAGTCCTTAGAGAAGACAGTATATAGTTTCCCCCAGCTTTATGTAGCTCCCTCAACTCTGTTGTCACCCATGCATGACACCCATGACCTGGATTTGCTTCCTCACACAAACATTAAAATTCCAGCTCTCTGCCTTTAAGGACTATATTCAGTTCTGATAAGCTTATAAGCTATTACTCACCATGCTAACTTTGATTTCCTGCTTATTTCTGGCACTTTGGATTTTCTTTTCTTAATTTTGAGTTCACTAAAAAATTTAAAAATATATTTTTTGCAGTGTTTCTATGTGTTTAAAGCATGTACATGGTGTATCTTCCATGTCAGATCAGTTCATCAAATTTACCACATTTCTATTATTTGGGAATTTTTCTTCTTTCCTTGAAATTATTTTCTTTGTTCCTAAATTCTCCACCCACTCGACTAATATTCATTGCCTCAGGGTAAAGCAGATAAAGTTCTACAACAAAGACGTTTGTAGAGATGTTAAGTGGAATTTTTTAAACAATCAGCAGGCACACAGTCCGAAACCAAAGAGCTTTTGATTTGCAAGGGCTAGGACTTCAGAGGAAAGTTGTTTGTTTTGATTTCTAAAAAGATTTGTCTTGGATCATCAAAGCTAGAGCCTGCAGGACTAGAGCACAGATATTATAAAAGATACATGTTGAGTAGGGCAAAATACAGAGTACAATATTAGCCCCTTAGAGGAAGCACAGTAAATAAATGACAATCAAAAAGTCAGTATAGCTAAAGGGAGTCACTACAGCAGGAGGCAAGGGAACCCTGTAGCAGAAGCTACAGGTAGACCACCCCAAAAGGGGTCCAGAGGGAGGATTCAGCTGAGTCTCAAAGAATCAGCAAGCCTGTGAGAGCCAGAGTGATGCCTGGGGTAATCATCCAGTTCTACTCAATCCCAGACATCAAACAACAAGCTACTTTATTAGTGGGGGAGACGAGTAAGGACCAGAGGGCATCAAGAGAACCAGAAGCCCCTCTTCCACTACAGTGATAATGGATAATATTTACTGAGAATTTACTATGTGTTAGAACCTGTTTTTAGCATTCACATGCCTATTTAATTTAATTCTAGTAACAACCTATGAGATTGGTGGTGTTATTATCTCTATTTTAAAGATGAGGCAATAAAATGCAGAAAATTTATGGTCATATGGCTAGAATTTGGTAGATTCAGGGTTTAAATCCCTATGTATCCAGACCCTACTAAAGGGAGAAATAAGGAGAAAATCCTTTAGAGGAATGAAAAGCAAGATGGGAGTTTGAATTTGAAAATGATTTGGGGGGCAGAGTCAAGATGGCGAACTGGGGGGAGGAGCTTCAAAATGGCAGAAGAGTAAGACGTGGAGATCACCTTCCTCTCCCCAAATACATCAGAAATACATCTACAGGTGGAACAGCTCCTACAGAACACCTACTGAACGCTGGCAGAAGACCTCAGACCTCCCAAAAGGCAAGAAACTCCCCACGTACCTGGGTAGGGCAAAAGAAAAAAGAAAAAACAGAGACAAAAGAATAGGGACGGGACCTGCACCAGTGGGAGGGAGCTGTGAAGGAGGAAAGGTTTCCACACACTAGGAAGCCCCTTCGCAGGTGGAGACTGCGGGTGGCAGAGGGGGGAAGCTTCGGAGCCACGGAGGAGAGCGCAGCCACAGGGGTGTGGAGGGCAAAGCGGAGAGGTTCCCACACAGAGGCCCAGGGCCGAGCAGCACTCACCAGCCCGAGAGGCTTGTCTGCTCACCTGCCAGGGCGGGCGGGGCTGGGAGCTGAGGCTCGGGCTTCGGTCGGACCTCAGGGAGAGGACTGGGGTTGGCTGCGTGAAGACAGCCTGAAGGGGGCTAGTGCACCACAGCTAGCCGGGAGGGAGTCCGGGAAAAGGTCTGGAGCTGCCGAAGACGCAAGAGACTTTTTCTTGCCTCTTTGCTTCCTGGTGGGCGAGGGGAGGAGATTAACAGCGCTGCTTAAAGGAGCTCCAGAGACTGGCGCGAGCCGCGGCTATCAGCGCGGACCCCAGAGATGGGCATGGGACGCTAAGGCTGCTGCTGCAGCCACCAAGAAACCTGTGTGCAAGCACAGGTCACTATCCACACTGCCCCTCCCAGGAGCTTGTACAGCCCGCCACTGCCTGGGTCCCGTGATCCAGGGACAACTTCCCCGGGAGAACACACGGCGCGCCTCAGGCTGGTGCAAGGTCACGCCGGCCTCTGCCGCCGCAGGCTCGCCCCTCCCTCCCCCCACCCCACCCCGCCTGAGTGAGCCAGAGCTCCCGAATCAGCTGCTCCTTTAACCCTGTCCTGTCTGAGCAAAGAACAGACGCCCTCAGGCGACCTACACCCAGAGGCGGGTCCAAATCCAAAGCTGAACCCCAGGAGCTGTGCGAACAAAGAAGAGAAAGGGAAATTTCTCCCAGCAGCCTCAGGAGCAATGGATTAAATCTCCACAATCAACTTGATGTACCCTGCCTCTGTGGAACACCTGAATAGACAAGGAATCATTCCAAACTGAGGAGGTGGACTTTGGGAGCAAAGATATATATATATTTTTCCCTTTTTCTCTTTTTGTGAGTGTGTATGTGTATGCTTCTGTGTGTGATTTTGTCTGTATAGCTTTGATTTTACCACTTGTTCTAGGGTTCTGTCTGTCCATTTTTAAAAAAATTTTTTTATTACTTTAAAAAGATTTTTTCTTAATAATTATTTTTTATTTTAATAACTTTATTTTATTTTATTTTACTTTACTTTATTTTATTTTATTTTATCATCTTTCTTTCTTTCTTTTCTCCCTTTTATTCTGAGCTGTCTGGATGAAAGGCTCTTGGTGCTCCAGCCAGGCGTCAGGGCTGTGCCTCTGTGGTGGGAGACCCAAGTTCAGGACACTGGTCCACAAGAGACCTCCCAGCTCCACGTAATATCAAATGATGAAAATCTCACAGAGATCTCCATCTCAACGCCAAGACCCAGCTTCACTCAACGACTAGCAAGCTCCAGTGCTGGAGACCCTATGCCAAACAACTAGCAAGACAGGAACACAACCCCATCCATTAGCAGAGAGGCTGCCTAAAATCATAATAAGGCCACAGACACCCCAAAACACACCACCAGACGTGGACCTGCCCACCATAAAGAAAAGATCCAGCCTCATCCACCAGAACACAGGCACTAGTCCCCTCCACCAGGAAGCCTACACAACCCACTGAACCAACCTTAGCCACTGGGGACAGACACCAAAAACAACGGGAACTACGAACCTGTGGCCTGCGAAAAGGAGACCCCAAACACAGTAAGTTAAGCAAAATGAGAAGACAGAAAAACACACAGCAGATGAAGGAGCAAGGCAAAAACACATCAGACCTAACAAATGAAGAGGAAATAGGCAGTCTACCTGAAAAAGAATTCAGAATAATGATAGTAAAGATGATCTAAAATCTTGGAAAGAGAATAGAGAAAATACAAGAAACTTTAACAAGGACCTAGAAGAACTGAAGAGCAAACAATGATGAACAACACAATAAATGAAATTAAAAATTCTCTAGAAGGGATCAATAGCAGAATAACTGAGGCAGAAGAACAGATAAGTGACCTGGAAGATAAAATAGTGTAAATAACTACTGCAGAGCAGAATAAAGAAAAAAGAATGAAAAGAATTGAGAACAGTCTCAGAGACCTCTGGGACAACATTAAACACACCAACATTTGAATTATAGAGGTCCCAGAAGAAGAAGAGAAAAAGAAAGGGACTGAGAAAATATTTGAAGAGATTATACTTGAAAACTTCCCTAATATGGGAAAGGAAATAGTTAATCAAGTCCAGGAAGCACAGAGAGTCCCATACAGGATAAATCCAAGGAGAAACACGCCAAGACACATATTAATCAAACTATCAAAAATTAAATACAAAGAAAAAATATTAAAAGCAACAAGGGAAAAACAACAAATAACACACAAGGGAATCCCCATAATGTTAACAGCTGATCTTTCAGCAGAAACTCTGCAAGCCAGAAGGGGGTGGCAGGACATATTTAAAGTGATGAAAGGTAAAAACCTACAACCAACATTTCTCTACCCAGCAAGGATCTCATTCAGATTCGATGGAGAAATTAAAACCTTTACAGACAAGCAAAAGTTAAGAGAATTCAGCACCACTAAAACAGCTTTACAACAAATGCTAAAGGAACTTCCCTAGGCACGAAACACCAGAGAAGGAAAAGACCTACAATAACAAACCCAAAACAATTAAGAAAATGGTAATAGGTACATACATATCAATAATTACCTTAAATGTAAACTTTTTTTTGTTTTGTTTTTCTTTTGCTAATTTTTTTAAGTCTTTTTTAAAATTTTATTTATTTATTTATTTTAATTTATGGCTGTGTTGGGTCTTCATTTCTGTGCAAGGGCTCTCTCCAGTTGCGGCAAGTGGGGGCCACTCTTCATCGCGGTGTGCGGGCCTCTCACCATCGCGGCCTCTCCCGTTGTGGAGCACAGGCTCCAGATGCGCAGTCTTAGCAGTTGTGGTTCACGGGCCCAGCCACTCCGTGGCACGCGGGACCCTCCCAGCCCAGGGCTCGAATCCGTGTTCCCTGCATTGGCAGGCAGACTCTCAACCACTGCGCCACCAGGGAAGCCCCACCTTAAATGTAAATGGATTAAATGATCCAACCAAAAGACATAGACTGGCTGAATGGATACAAAAACAAGACCCATATATATGCTGTCTACAAGAGACCCACTTCAGACCTAGGGACACATACAGACTGAAAGTGAGGGGATGGAAAAAGATATTCCATGCAAATGGATATCAAAAGAAAGCTGGAGTAGCAATTCTCATATCAGACAAAATAAACTTTAAAATAAAGACTGTTCCAAGAGACAAAGAAGGACACTACATAATGATCAAGGGATCGATCCAAGAAGAAGATATAAAAATTGTAAATATTTATTCAACCAACATAGGAGCACCTCAATACATAAGGCAAATACTAACAGCTATAAAAGGGGAAATCGACAGTAACACAATCATAGTAGGGGACTTTAACACCTCACTTTCACCAATGGACAGATCATCCAAAATGAAAATAAATAAGGAAACACAGCTTTAAATGATACATTAAACAAGATGGACTTAATTGATATTTACAGGACATTCCATCCAAAAACAACAGAATACACCTTCTTCTCAAGTGCTCATGGAACATTCTCCAGGATAGATCATATCTTGGGTCCCAAATCAAGCCTTGGTAAATTTAAGAAAACTGAAATCATGTCAAATATCTTTTCCAATCACAGCACTATGAGACTAGCTATCAATTACAGGAAAAAATCTGTAAAAAATACAAACACATGGAGGCTAAACCATACACTACTTAATAACCAAGAGATCAGTGAAGAAATCAAAGAGGAAATAAAAAAATACCTAGAAACAAATGACAATGAAAACACGACGACCCAAAACCTATGGGATGCAGCAAAAGGAGTTCTAAGAGGGAAGTTTATAACAATACAATCCTTCCTTAAGAAACAAGAAGGATCTCAAATAAACAACCTAACCTTACACCTAAAGCAATTAGAGAAAGATGAATAATGAAACCCAAAGTTAGCAGAAGGAAAGAAATCATAAAGATGAGAGCAGAAATAAATGAAAAAAAATGAAGGAAAAGATAGCAAAGTTCAATAAAACTAAAAGCTGGTTCTTTGAGAAGATAAACAAAATTGATAAACCATTAGCCAGACTCATCAAGAAAAAAAGGGAGAGGGTTTCCCTGGTGGTGCAGTGGTTGAGAGTCCATCTGCCAGCGCAGGCAACACGGGTTCGAGCCCTGGTCTGGGAAGATCCCACATGACGCGGAGCGGCTGGGCCCGTGAGCCACAATTACTGAGCCTGCGCGTCTGGAGCCTGTGCTCCGCAACAGGAGAGGCCATGACCCACGCACCGCGATGAAGAGTGGCCCCCGCTTGCCGCAACTGGAGAAAGCCCTCACACAGAAATGAGGACCCAACACAGCCATAAATAAATAAATAAAATAAATTAAAAAAAAAAAAAAAAGGGAGATGACTCAAATCAATAGAATTGGAAGTGAAAAAGGAGAAGTAACAACTGACACTGCAGAAATACAAAGGATCATGAGAGATTACTACAAGCAACTCTATGCCAATAAAATGGACAACCTGGAAGAAATGGAAAAATTCTTAGAATTGCACAACCTTCAGAGACTGAACTAGGAAGAAATGGAAAATATGAACGGACCAATCACAAGCACTGAAATTGAAGCTGTGATTAAAAATCTTCCAACAAACAAAAGCCCAGGACCAGATGGCTTCACAGGTGAATTCTATCAAACATTTAGAGAAGAGCTAACACCTATCCTTCTCAAACTCTTCCAAAATATAGCACACGGAGGAACCATCCCGGAACCATCCCAAACTCATTCTATGAGGCCACCATCACCCTGATACCAAAACCAGACAAAGATGTCACAAAGATCAATATCACTGATGAACATAGATGCAAAAATCCTCAACAAAATACTAGCAAACAGAATCCAACAGCACATTAAAAGGATCATACACCATGATCAAGTGGGGTTTATCCCAGGAATTCAAGGATTCTTCAATATACGCAAATCAATCAATGTGATACACCATATTAACAAAGTGAAGGATAAAAACCATATGATCATCTCAATAGATGCAGAGAAAGCTTTTGACAAAATTCAACACCCATTTATGATAAAAACCCTCCAGAAAGTAGGCATAGAGGGAACTTCCCTCAACATAATAAAGGCCATATATGACAAACCCACAGCCAACGTCGTCCTCAATGGTGAAAAATTGAAACCATTTCCAGTAAGATCAGGAGCAAGACAAGGTTGCCAACTCTCACCACTATTATTCAACATAGTTTTGGAAGTTTTAGCCACAGGAATCAGAAGAAAAGGAAGTAAAAGGAATCCAAATCGGAAAAGAAGTAACGCTGTCACTGTTTGCAGATGACATGATACTATACATAGAGAACCCTAAAGATGCTACCAGAAAACTACTAGAGCTAATCAATGAATTTGTTAATGTAGCAGGATACAAAATTAATGCACAGAAATCTCTAGCATTCCTATACACTAATGATGAAAAATCTGAAAGTGAAATTAAGAACACACTCCCATTTACCATTGAAACAAAAAGAATAAAATATCTAGGAATAAATGTACCTAAGGAGACAAAATATCTGTATGCAGAAAATTATAAGACACTGATGAAAGAAATTAAAGATGATACAAATAGATGGAGAGATATACCATGTTCTTGGATTGGAAGAATCAACATTGGGAAAATGACTATACTACCCAAAGCGATCTACAGATTCAATGCAATCCCTATCAAACTACCAGTGGCATTTTTCACAGAACTAGAACAAAAAATTTCACAATTTGTATGGAAACACAAAAGCACCGAATAGCCAAAGCAATCTTGAGAAAGAAAAACGGAGCTGGAGGAATCAGGCTCCCTGACTTCAGACTATACTACAAAGCTACAGTAATCAAGACAGTATGATACTGACACAAAAACAGAAATATAGATCAATGGAATAGGATAGAAAGGCCAGAGATAAACCCACGCACCTATGGTCACCTTATCTTTGATAATGGAGGCAAGAATATACAGTGGAAAAAAAGAAAGACTCTTCAATAAGTGGTGCTGGGAAAACTGGACAGGTACATGTAAAAGTATGAAATTAGAACACTCCCTAACACCATACACAAAAAAACTCAAAATGGATTAAAGACCTAAATATAAGGCCAGACACTATAAAACTCTTAGAGGAAAACACAGGCAGAACAGTCTATGACATAAATCACAGCAAGATCCTTTTTGACCCAGCTCCTAGAGAAATGGAAATAAAAACACAAATAAACAAATGGGACCTAATGAAACTTAAGAGCTTTTGTATAGCAAAGAAAACCATACAAAAGGCGAAAAGACAACCCTCAGAATGGGAGAAAATATTTGCAAATGAAGCAGCTGACAAAGGATTAATCTCCAAAATATACAAGCAGCTCATGCAGCTCAATATCAAAGAATCTAACAACCCAATCCAAAAATGGGCAGAAGACATAAATAGACATTTCTCCAAAGAAGATATACAGATTGTCAACCAACACATGAAAAGATGTTCAACATCACTAATCATTAGAGAAATGCAAATCAAAACCACAATGAGGTATGACCTCACACTGGTCAGAATAGCCATCATCAAAAAATCTACAAACAATAAATGCTGGAGAGAGTGTGAAGAAAAGGGAACCCTCTTGCACTGTTTGTGGGAATGTAAATTGATACAGCCACTATGGAGAACAGTATGGAGTTTCCTTAAAAAACTAAAAATAGAACTACCATATGACCCAGCAATCCCACTACTGGGCATATACCCTGAGAAAACCATAATTCAAAAAGAATCATATACCACAATGTTCATTGCAGCACTATTTACAATAGCCAGGACATGGAGCAACCTAAGTGTCCATTGACAGATGAATGGATAAAGAAGATAAAATGTGGCACATATATACAATAGAATATTACTCAGCCATGAAAAGAAACGAAATTGAGTTATTTGTAGTGAGGTGGATGGACCTAGAGTCTGTCATACTGAGTGAAGTAAGTCAGAAAGAGAAAAATAAATACCATATGCTAACACATATATATGGAATCTAAAAAAAAAACCAAAAAACGGTTCTGACGAACCTAAGGGCAGGACAGGAATAAAGACACAGTCGTAGGGCTTCCTTGGTGGTGCAGTGGTTAAGAATCTGCCTGCCAATGCAGGGGACATGGGTTCGAGCCCTGGTCTGGGAAGATCCCACATGCCGCGGAGCAACTAAGCCTGTGAGCCACAACTACTGAGCCTGCGCGTCTGGAGCCTGTGCTCCGCAACGGGAGAGGCCGCAACAGTGAGAGGCCCGCGCACCGCGATGAAGAGTGGCCCCCGCTTGCCACAACTAGAGAAAGCCCTCACACAGAAACGAAGACCCAACACAGCCGAAAATAAATAAATTAATTAAAAAAGAAAAAAAAAAAAAGACACAGACGTAGAGGATGGACTTGAGGACATGGGAAGGGGGAAGGGTAAACTGTGACGAAGTGAGAGAGTAGCACTGACATATATACACTACCAAGTGTAAAATAGATAGCTAGTGGGAAGCAGCTGCATGACAGAGGGAGATCAGCTCTGTGCTTTGTGACCACCTAGAGGGGTGGGATAAAGAGGGTGGGAGGGAGAAGCGAGAGGGAGGGGATATGGGGATATACATATGCAAATAGCTGATTTACTTTGTTATACAGCAGAAACTAACTTAACACTGTCAAGCAATTATACTCCAATAAAGATGTTAAAAAGAAAAAAAGAAAACTCAATTTACATCCTGAAGTAAATTGCCCCAAATAGTCAAGATTCTCCAGAGAAACTGAGCATGTGCATAACACACACACATATATACATTTTTTAATAAAAAGATTTACTATAAGATATTGGCTCACATAATTATGGAGGCTGAGAAGTCCCTCAATCTGCTGTCTACAAGCTGGAAACACAGGAAAGCTGGTGTTATCATTCCATTCTGAGTTCAAAGGCCTGATACCTGGACAGCCATGGTATAGGTCCCAGTTCAAAAGCAGGGGAAGACCGATGTCCTAGTTCATACAGTTAGGTACAGAGAGCAAATTTTCCCATACCCTGCCTTTGTTGTATTCAGGCCTCCAACAGATTGGATGAGGCCCACCCACGTTGGGGAAGGCAATCTCCTTACTGTCTACCAATTTAATTGTTAATCTCATCTAGAAACACCTTCACATACATACCCAGAAATCACTTTTTGTTTTTTTAATTGTATTTATTTTTGTCTCTGTTGGGTTTTCGTTGCTGGACGCGGGCTTTCCCTAGTTGTGGCGAGAGAGGGCTACTTTTTGTTGAGGTGCACAGGCTTCTCATTGCGGTGGCTTCTCTTGTTTCGGAGCACGGGCTCTAGGCACGCGGGCTTCCGTAGTTTTGTCACACGGGCTCTACAGCACAGGCTCAGTAGTTGTGACGCACTGGCTTAGTTGCTCTGTGGCATGTGGGGTCTTCCCAGACCAGGGATCGAACCCGTGTCCCCTGCATTGGCAGGCAGATTCTTAACCACTGTGCCACCAGGGAAGCCCCAGAAATCACGTTTTAACAACTACCTGAGAATCCTTAGCCCAGTCAAGTTGACACATAAAATTAAGCATTACAGGTCCATCCTTTGTCAACTTGGCATCCATACACACCTCCTTAAATTATACTTAATCTCCAAGTAAAGACAACTCAAGGTCATAATTTCGCCTAACATGACACAACTATTCTGCATACAATTGAAAATGCACTAACCCTTTCTCAGAAAAGGAGCTAATGTCTTTAAGTGATATTTACTTTCATCCTTGATATCCCATAACTTAAATACTATGATGTAAGGTTAATAATACTTAAACACTGTGATAATAAGTCAGTGCATCTTATGTTACATGATAAGGGAATAAGAGAGGGAAAAAACCAGATACTTACTTTATATATATATGTATATATATAGATAAATACATACTTGCACAAACATATTTATAACAAAATAAGGAGGAATACTCGTAATAATTACAGTCCTCATTTCTTTAACTGGTCACATGGTCATAGTTGGTATTTACGTCTACTTTCTTCTACTATCTATTCTGTATTCCCGTTGTCTTCAGAAAGCACCTCAGCATTTCATGGTTCTTTACCCAGTGGAGTGACCTAAACTTTCCTTCCTGAAGGGTCTGGACCGTTAGTAGTCTTACCTGGATTGGATTGTTGTAGTTTTCCATTGACCTTAATCACAGGACATGGTAATACTAAAAGACATGTTAAGAGATCCCTTGTATTCCAGACATACTCTTCCTTGCCTATACTGTGGAGTTACAGTCAAATTTCCCCTTGGCAGTCAGGATCAGTTACACCAGCCAGCACAGTAACTCCCTTCTTTGCTTGTTGATTCAGCAGCATGAGGAGTCCAAGGATGTTGGGCAGCAGTCTTAGCTTTCAGTTCAATGGAATTATTGTGTGTCTCTTGGTGAAAACATTCCTTTCTTTGGAATTAAGACCTCTGGGCCAGCAAAACATAAGGTCCTGGGAACAGGAGGCACAAATTTTGTCTAGTGGGTCACTAGGGGTAATAATGAGTGGCGCCATTATTACTGCCACTTCTGTCCCTTGATTCCTGGATCTATAAATCCTAGCTATGGGAGAAACGGTACCATATATTGGATGCTGATTCAGAGCATACACAGTCTTCTGGAGAACCTTGCCCCAGCCTTGCAAGGTATTGCCACCTAGCTTGTGCCATAACTGAGTTTTCAAAAGGCCTTTCCACTGTTCCATCAAACTAGCTGCTTCAGGATGGTGGGGATCATGATACAACCAGTGAATTCCATGAGAATGGGCCCATTGCCACTCTTCTTTTGCTATGAAGTAAGTTCCTTGAGTAGAAGCAATGCTGTGTGGGTAAGGCATTCTGTAAGTCTATGGATGGTAGTTTTGTTTTTGTTTTTTTAAAATTTATTTATTTTATTTATTTATTTTTGGCTGCGTTGGGTCTTCGTTGATGTGCGCAGGCTTTCTCTAGTTGCAGTGAGCGGGGCTACTCTTGGTTTCAGGTTTCTCGTTGCAGTGGCTTCTCTTGTTGCAGAGCATGGGTTCTAGGCGTGTGTGCTTCAGTAGTTGTGGCACATGGGCTTAGTTGCTCCACAGTATGTGGGATCTTCCCGGACCAGGGCTCTAACTCACGTGCCCTGCATTGGCAGGCAGATTCTTAACCACTGCGCCACCAGGGAAGCCCTGGATGGTAGTTTTGGCAGACGTGTTATGTGCAGGGAAGGCAGATCTGTATCCAGAGTAAGTGTCTATGCCAATAAAAACAAAATGACGGATGCAGTCCAATGTAATCAACCTGCCACCAGGGAGCTGACTGATCACCCTGGGGAATGGTGCCATATTGAGGGCTCAGTGTTAGACTCTGCTGCTGGTAGATTGAGCGCTCAGCAATGGATGTAGCCAGGTGAGCCTTAGTGAGTGGAAGTCCATCTTGCTGATCCCATGCATAACCTTTATCCCTGCCATCATGGCCACCTTGTTCATAAGCCCGTTGGGTGATGCAGGGGTGGCTGGGGAAACAGGCTGACTGATAGGCACAGATTGAGTCATCCTATTCACCTGATTACTAAAATCCTCCTCTGCTGAAGTCATCCTATAGCGAGCGTTCACATGGGACACAAATACACAAATACCTACCCATATTTTTCCCATTCAGAGAATTCTGATCTAGCAGCTTTTTGGGTCGCACAGTAAATGGGCCAGAATAGCATATTCAAATGAGGAATATATTGCTTCCAAAAACCAGAGGCCCACTAGGCATTGTGACTCTTTTTTGGTTGTGGGAAGAACCAGATGTAACAAGTTTTTCTTCCTCTTAGAAGAAAATGTCTTCGCATGCCCTACGCCACTGAACCCTTAGAAATTTCAGTGAGATCGGAGACTCCTGAATTTTTATCAAATTTGTTTCCCACCCTCTGGCATACTAATGTCTTACCAATAATTCTAGAGTAATTGCTACTTCTTGCTTACTAGGCTCGATCAGCATAATGTCATCAATGTCGTGGACCCATGTGATATCATTTGGAAGGGAAATGCTATCAAGATCCCAGTGAACTAAAGGATGACATAGTGCCAGAGAGTTGATATACCTCTGAGGTAGGACAATGAAGGTGTATTGCTGGCCTTGACAAGCGAAAGCAAACTGTTTCTGGTAGGCCTTATTGACAGGGGTGGAGAAAAAGCATTTGCCAGATCAATAACCGCATATCAGTTACCAGGGGGTGTGTTAGTTTGCTCAAGCAATAAAACCACATCTGGTACAGCAGCTGCCATTGGAGTCACTACCTGGTTAAGCTTGCAATAATCCACTCTCATTCTCTGAGATCTGTCTGTCCCCTCACAGGCCAAATAGGCAAGTTGAATACAGACGTGGTGGGAATCACCACCCCTGCATCCTTCAAGTCCTCGATGGCGGCACTAATCTCTGCAATTACTCCAAGAATATATTATTGCTTTTGGTTTACTATTTTCCTAGGTAGAGGCAGTTCTAGTAGCTGCTACTTGGCATTTCCTACCATAATGGCTCTCACTCTACAAGTCAGGGAACCAATGTGTTATGATACTTAGTGGCAAGATTGAGTGTTTTCCTCTGGACTGACATAAGCGGGAGTTGCAGGGGAGACATGAGTGAGTTAATCTCAGTTACAAAGAAATAAAAGTGGTTACACTGCTGCTCATCTGTACACATATGACACTGCTACACATATAAACCTCTGGCACATAGTAAGCGTTCTATAAATATTAACAATTGTTTTTGTTGTAAATTTATAGAATACTTAATAATACAATAAAAACAATATCCCTCCCACCGGGCAGATTTTCATAGTTCTCTACCCAGGAGTCTTATACCAAAATTCCAGGTGTCTGCTTTATCCCAATGGTCACTCCTGGCACTGAATTTTTAAAGTGGTGCTGGAGTTTTCTGATATTGGTTGCTTGCCTTATAATGTATACTTTTGGCCCTTGCTGCTACCATTTGCCTACTACCTGGTGTATTAGTCTGCTTGGGCTGCCATAACAAAATTCAAGAGTCTGGGTGATTTAAACAACAAAAATATATTTTCTCACAGTTCTGGAGGCTAGAAGTCCAAAATCAAGGTTAATGCCAATTTGGTGTCTGGTAAAAAGGCCCTCTTCCTCGCTGGCAGATAACCAACTTCTCACTATGTCTTCACATGGCTTTTCCTTGGTGCAGAGAGAGAGAGAGAGACAGAGAGAGAGAGAGAGAGAGAGGGAGAGGCAGAAGGAGAGAGTGCATGAGAGCGAGCTCTTCTATCTTTTCTTATAAAGACACTAATTCTATTGGATCAGGGCCCTACCCTTACAACCTCATTTTACCTTACCACACAGACACACTGGGGGACCGGGAGTTATGGCATCAGTATATGAATTTTGAAGGACACGTGGATATTTAGTCCATGATAGTTCACATCCCTGCCTGTTGCTCCAGTTTCACCTGGATTACTTCCTTTGCCCTGGGGAGTCCCTATATTTGCTTGGTTATGACCATTTCTTTTCTAAGCTAGCCATTCAAATCAAGCAAAGTATTCCTCTCCATTTTTTCCTTAGTCCTCAGTTTATTTAAAAGCTTTTAACCAAAATTGTTATAAATGCTGGCAAGTTATTCCATTTAATTTCATTTGATATTTTGTCAACCACTATCAGAGCATGGCATATTTCAGTGGAAAGGCATAAAATAAAACTTTAATTCACTAGCATAGATTCTTAAAACACCATTTTTTTTCAAAGTTATTACACTAGATTATCGGGGGAGAGGAGGTGGGGACCTGCCTAGCCTTCTTACCTGCTTCAGAAAACTGAATAATAAGGAAGCCACTAGTAGTCCTGCTTATTTTCATTTACCTGACCATACTCCTTTCTCTCCCAACCCCACCGTTCCCTACCCTCTACCTGTGCTGCCTACACACACTTATGCGCATACCAGAAGAAGAAGAAATAAGCTGTCAACAATCCTTTGTGGTAAATATTATAGATGTGGGAATTGAGTCCCGAATAAAATATTATTTTAATTAAAGATTTATGTTTTTAGAACCGTTTTAAGTTCACAGCAAAATTAAGAGGAAGGTACAGACATTCCTGTATATCTCCGCCCCCCTCACCACATGCATAACCTCCCCCATTTTCGACATTCCCCACCAGAATGGGACATTTATTACAATCAATGAACCAACATTGCCACATCATTATCAACCAAAGTCCAGAGTTTACATTAGTGTTGTCCTTCTATGGATTTGGATAAATGTATAACAACACATATCCATCATTATCGTACCGTACGGAGTATTTTTACTGCCCTAAAAATCCTCTGTGCTTTGCCTATTCATCTCTCTCTCAACTCCAACCACTGGCAGCCAATGACCTTTTTTTTTTTTACTGTCTCCATAGTTTTGCCTTTTCCAGAATGTCATGCAATATGTAGCCTTTTTAGATTGGCTTCTTTCACTTAGTAGTATGCTTTTAAAGTTCTTCCATGTCTTTTTATGACTGGATAGCTCATTTTTGTTTAGTGCTGAATAATACTCTATTGTCTGGATGTAACACAGTTTATCCACTCACCTACTGAAGGACATATTGGTTGCTGCCATATTTTGGCAATTATGAATAAAGCTGTTATAAACATCTATGTGCAAGTTTTTGTGTGGACATAAGTTTTCAACTCCTTTGGGTAAATATCAAGCAGTGTGATTGCTGCATTGTATGGTAAGAGTATGCTTAGTTTTATAAGAAGCAGCCAAACTGTTCTCAAGTGGCTATACCACTTGACATTCCCACCAGCAATGAATGAGAGTTCCTGCTGCTCCACATCCTCATCAGCACTTGGTGTTGTCACCGCTCTGGATTTTGGCCATTTTAATAGATATGGAGTGGTACCTTATTGTTGTTTTAATTTGCATTTTCCTGATGACATATAATGTGGAGCATCTTTTCCTATGCTTATTTGCCACCTGCGTATCTTCTTTGGTGGGTGTCTGTTAAGGTCTTTGTCCCATTTTTAAATTATTTTTTTTTTAGTTTATTATTTATTTATTTGGCTGCGCAGGGTCTTCCTTGTTGCGTGCAGGCTTTCTCTAGTTGCAGCGAGCGGGGGCTGCTCTTTGTTGTGGTGTGCGGGCTTCCAATTGCAGTGGCTTCTTGTTGTGGAGCATGGGCTCTAGGCACACAGGCTTCAGTAGTTGTGGCACATGGGCTCCGTAGTTGTGGCTCACGGGCTTAGTTGCTCTGGGGCATGTGGGATCTTCCTGGACCAGGACTCGAACCCATGTCCCCTGCATTGGCAGGTGGATTCTTAACCACTGCGCCACCAGGGAAGTCCCTGGCCCATTTTTAAATCAGGTTGCTTGCTTTCTTATTGTTGAGGTTTAAGAGTTGTGGGTTTTTTTTTTGGATATTTTGGATAACAGTCCCTTATCAGATGTGTCTTTTGCAGTTATTTTCTTTCAGTCTGTGGCTTGTCTTCTCATCCTCTTAAGTTTGTCTTTTGCAGAGCAGAAGTTTTTAATTTTAATGAAGTCCAGGTTATCAACTATTTTTTTCATGGATCATGAGGAGGAGAGCAGAGGAAGAGAGAGATGGGAGCAGCCACAGAGAGTAGAATTAGAACCACTGGCTATATGAAGTTAAAGGAAAATTAAATTCAAGTAAAAGTAAGAAAGAATTTTCTAACATGTAAAGCTGTCTCAAATGAAGTGGGCTGCCTTGTGAAGGAGTGAGTTTCTCACCACTACAGTTGGTTAAGCAGACGTTTGTCACAGATATCAAATAGAATATTCAAGTGCTATCCAATTGTCCCTCGGTATCCGAGGGAGATTGGTTCCAGGATCCCCCTGGATACCAAAATTCGGGGAAGCTCAAGTCTCATATAAAATGGTGTAGTGTTTACAGATAACCTACACACATCCTCTCATATAATTGAAATCATCTCTAGATTACTTATAATACCTAATATAATGTAAATGCTGTGTAAATGCTTGCCACTGTGCAGAAATTCAAGTTTTGCTTTTTGAAACTTTCTGGAATTTTTTGGGGGGGATATTTTCGAGCTGAGCTTGGTTGAATCTGCAGATGTTGAGGGCCAACTGTATAGGGAATCAGACCAAATGACATTAGGGTCCTTCCCAAACCTGAGACTTTTAAGAATCAATGTCCTCCTCCTTGAATTTTGAAGATATATGCATATGTATGGAAGCCAACCCAAGATGCTTAAATGATTATGGATGAGAGTGTGTAAATAATCCACACGGTGGAGTATGGAGCAGGAAAACGTCAAAGCCCCAAGGTATCAGTTCACTTTGGCTAAGATATGCTGGAGTTACAAACCATCCCCAAATCGTGGTGGCTTACTATAATAAAGATTTCTGTCTTACTCTCTTTACATGTTAGCTGAAGATTGACTGAAGTCTGGACCACTCTCCTCTTGGAGTCCAGGCTGAAAAAGAAGCCTGTATCTAGACATTGCTGGAATTATGGAACCACATGGAGGCTATTAAAACTTCTTGGAGCTGATATCACCATTTCTATTCCATTTCTTTGGTCACAGCAAGACATTTGGCTAAGCCTGCCATCAAAAGGGCAGGAAGGATGGCCCTGAAAGGGAGGAAATATTTTAGCTATATTTAAATGTACTACATCAAATCTTGTAGTCATGGTTTGACATTTGACAATTCCACACAATGAAATAAATGATCTCTAGGGAGTAAGAAAAACCTTTTTTTGTAGCATATATTTTGGAAGTGCTTTTTCCTTAAAAGGCAGAGTAATCTAAAAACCTACTACCGATTTCACTGCAGAAAGAGAAAATGGAACTCCCAGGCATTTATAACAGGTATACTTGCAGAGTTGCAGGAAGAAATCATCTCCATTTATTCCATCATCATTGCCTTTCAGAAATATTAATATTCATGGCTACCTACATGTAGTTGATAAAGCCTTTGTACTTTAAAAATAAAATTTTGAATAATTAATCACAGAGATCGAGAATTCTCTGTAAGTCCATGACGAGAACTGTTTGGGTGATGGCAGATATGACTCTGTTTCATGTGGGGACTGTGCAGCTGGGTAGAGGAGCTGGTGTTGGCATTAGACCAGAATGAAAGAGATAAGAAAACAGAAGATATCCAAAGGGTTTTTATGTCAAACTAATAGTCTGGACTTACTTTGGAGGCTATAAAGAGCTAAGGGAGACTTTTAAGCAGGGAAGAGACAGGATCAAAACTATTCAGACAATAATATGGAGGGTGGATTGGAAATGGAACAAAATTTGAGACAAGGCTAAGTAATTATTATAATTAGAGTAATGTTGGCTATAAGTGAAATACCCTGAAACTGGGCCAGAGTACTAGTAATAGAAAAGTGAGAACAAATGGAAAACTATTATAGAGAAAAAAAAGAATAGGTCTTGGTGACTGATGGATGAGAAGGCTGAATGAGAAGGAGGACTCTGACAATTGCCAAATTTGGGGCTTGGTGCAGCTGGGCAAGTATAGAAATGCAGGCTTAGGGTTAAGCCCTTGTTGCTACTTCTTAGATTTGTGACCTTGAACAAGTTATTTTATCTTGTCAGCCTCCATTTCCTCTTCTGTAAAATTTAATTGGTAATAATACTCCGATCATAGAACTATTGTGAGAAGTTACACACTGTGACCAGTGCCAGCTTTCAGAGACCCTCTAAGGCGCTTTGGAGACTTGGGGACATGTTAAGAAAGACCAGTCAGCCATCTAGACTGCCATTTTATTGCTGAAATGGATAGGCCACATGGACTACAGAGCATGAATGTCTCTAGTCTTGCTTCAAAATGGATATTCTAAAAAATGCTTTCTAAATGTTAAAAACCTTTACTTTCATCTGGCCACTGTGTCAATTCGGGTTGACCTCACAAATGTTTATCTTTGAAGACTTTTCTTCTCTCTTTAGTTCTTTACTAGATGCCTTAGAGCTGGCATCACCCAACTCCAGGTTCTCAGTACTCAGAATTAGTATAGATGTTACACATCCACTAGGGAGGAATGGTGACACGTTTAAGGATTAGTGGTTTGTTTAACAGAAAAGGAAACTACATAGAAAGTAGGCAGTAAATTTTTAAAATTTTGGATCAACTATGACTATAAACCTCAATACTTTAGTGATGAATCACAGAGTACTTAACTTTAATGCCTTAATACCACCCTAATACTGATTGCCCACCCCATTGTAAGCAACAAAAGCTATTACTTTTGTGATGTGACGATGAGGAGGATGATGAAAGATAGATGGCCAATTGAAGTCTTGACAAAGACTATTAAGATTTCTTGAGGTACATAAAAAATCAAAAGGGAAAAGTCAAACTGGAAAAATATGTTTGTATCCATTTACTCTGGATACATAAAATGAATGATATCTGTGATTTCTATTTATCCCTCAATATTCATTCTCCCCTTCTTTCTCTTAGTCATAGAACTCCCTAACTTTAGACTCAGCCAAAGACTGTATATCCCAATCCACTCTGCAGCAAGTTTTGACCATGTGACCATCTGGTCAAGGATATGAGTATGATTGGGAAGTGCAGCCTCCAGGTCACATTCTTGAGAGGAAGCTCCTAGCCCTTCACTTTCTTGTTCCTTTTCTCATGAGAATTGAGTGAGTGTCAACCATGTAAACAAGGGAAACAAAGATAAAGAACCCGAAGGACTTGGATGGCCCTGTGGAGCAAAGCCACTAATAGCCCAGCCACCTCCAACCTCTTACATGGGAGACTACTAATTTCCATTTTGTTCCAGCCGCTGAATTTTTGAGTCCTTTCATCATTTATAGCAATTGAGTGTAATACATGAAATAAAATGCCTGGTACAGTGCCAATCAACTATAAAAGAAAAGAACACACTTTAAAAAGGTTAAATGATTAAAGATGGTGTCTAAAATGTGACTATAATTAAGTTTTAATTCTCTGGGTACAGAAGTCATCACACTTCCATATTGTGCATGTCTATTGCTTGAATTTCACACATTCAAGGCTATTTTACTTTTTGAGTGAATGAATACATTGTGAGTGAAAGTAGGGGATTCTCAAGTATGTTTTTAAAGATTCACATTCTTTATGAGGGTTATGGCTCTCTCAGTCCTCAGAAATCAGACCACAGGGTATTTGTCTTGGTACCAGCACCAACAGGACCCCTATTTTTTTGTCCGGACAAGGCATGAAGTCTGCTCCCACATCAGGTATACTGAATGTGTAGGAAAGGTTTCAAGCTGCATAATGCAATGATGGCCATAGTACTGAAGCTGCAGGGAAGATAAACGCAAAGTCAAAATGAGGAAAAGCACTTTTCTATTCGCAAAGAAGGCCACGTTTCTTTGGTTGGCTTATTACAGACACTCCCATCCAAGCACCTGGTCTTTTCTTCACTATGTTTTGACATCGAATGTATTAAATACATCAGAGGATTCAGCTAGTATTATTCTGATACTTCTATTCATCTCCCAAGTTCTCTAAATATACACATGATACTAGGACCTCTGAAACTCCACTGACCAGATTTTTTCCCCTGCAATCAAGAAACCCCTGCATTTATATTTCCATAAATGGAAAGCTGTCAATTGAATTAATGACAGGTGGACTTCAAAAGGTCACTAACGTAGAAGTCAGGCTTCTGGTTCTAGCTCTGCTATGCATAACTTTGTGACTTTAGTCTAGTCACATAATCATTTTGGGTCCTAATCTTTAAATGAAAGAATAGAACTAACTGGTTTCCTAATGGCCATGTTCTGTGATTCTACACATACTTATGTTTTAAGAGGGATTCTATCTACATGGAGTTAAATTTTTGTTTTGTCATATTCAGCTCTTGAGGAACATATGTAAAGGCAGACTTTTGTGGAGAGAGTGTATGCATCATATATTTGAATATGTTTTAAAATGAAAATTCCAAAATTATGAGAGTTTAAAAATATTCAAAAAACTTTTATTGAGCGACTGCTAAGTGCTAGAGATAGAGTGGGGAGTAAATCAGACATGGTCCTGTCCCCTACAGAGTTCAGGAAAGGTAGATATCAAAAAAAAAAAAGGTAATAACATGCATGATGAGTGTTCTGAGGGAGAAGTAGAGAAGGCTTTGGCAGTGTAGAATTAGTGGGCTTAGGATAATCAGTGTAGGAGACAGTGATGTTATAAAGCAAGAGACGTAAATTTTGAGGATGACTTTTGGGGAATAAATGACCATTTCCTTTGTGTGGAAGTAGAGCTCAGAGGCCATGTACACCTGGGTTGAATCCCAACTCTGCCACACACTGTGTCATCTTGGGTAACTTCTCTAAACCAGTTTTCTTAGCCATCAAATGGGGATGATGATAGTACCTACCTCATGAGATTGTTAGGAGGATTGAATGAGATAGTGGTGTGCCTAGCACAATCATTATACTAACTACCATTATAATTGCCATTAATGAAGAGTATTGTGTGTCTTTGGGTCTAGTCAAGCATTGATATCAATCTCTCCGCTGTCCCCAAGAATCCTGTTATCAGTAAAGCAGTCCTGAGTGGCATGAGAAATTTTTAAATTTGCAAACTGGCAAGCAATCTGTAGTTTATCAGAAACATCCAAGACGGGGCTTCATAAAGCTTCCCTGAGTTCTTGCTCCCACGTCTCTACCCAAGCCTCTCTTGGGGGAGCTCCAGCATATGTTCCAGAGCCCAGCCTGATGGACGTGGACCTGCAGCCACCCAATTGCTGTTCCAGCAAGATGTACACTTGATATAATTTGAACACAAATATAAACCTATGGTCAGTCATGACATGTTTAATTTCTGACAGTGATCCAAAGAATATGAGTTGGCAAAACAGAACAAACTTAAAAAGGAATGACACAAAGATTTCCATGAGAGGCAAGAGAAAGCTTTTTTGGCTCAGTTATAACTAGATCAGAGAATGTTGTATTCCACCCAAGTCAGCCAACAGTACGCTCTCCCAGCTGCTCCCACACCTCTGCAGGCAGACATTCCTGTTTGTAAGACAATGAGGTGCCTGCAGCTATATTTCCAGCCCTTCTTCATGATGTTTCTAGCCTCCTTGACAGCCTATCCTTCGTTACTCTGAAAAAGCCTCAGTTGCCTAAAATGTCTGTCTATCAGCTTTGGCTCATATGGCATAATATGATATGACATGATATGGTATGATAATCATACAGCAGAATATGATTAAGTTTGGGAGGAGCTATGATTCACTCCAGAATTAGTGTCTTAACGTTCAAAATGACAAAGGGGTTGACATCAGCCCAGCACGTAATTCAGAATCTAAACTGATTAGAAACAGATAATCGTTATCATTTATATACATTAATCTCTTCATAGGAAAAAGAAGTCGCAATCTATATTTTCTCAATGATTTGAGTATTCTTTTGGTCATTTCTTCTCCACAGAAGGTCCCAACCACTTGGCAGAGAACTCTTTAAATTAATAATAAATCTGAATGTATTATAAAATTAATAATAAAATAAAAACTAATGTGTTGATGAATTTTATTCTGTCTTCAGCCCAGTATGAACAATAGCATCCCCTTCTTGGCTACTTTCAGACAATCTCTTTCTGAACTTCCAAATGATAATGTTATTAATATTATTATTAATATTGCTATTTCTGATCTATCACTTCATAAAGTTTTCAATCCAAACCACTCTGAAACCAGCATAAGTTGATGATTCTAACTCCTGGCATTTCACTGAACATAAGTCAGAGCATGGCGTGGCATGGCAAGAACACTCGGGTATCCTCCAGCTATGGAGATGCACTACACGGTTTCAGCAACTCTGAGGTGGAAGCGGCAGAGGCCCTGGAAGGACATACCAGAGTGGCCCTCAGATATGGCAGTCAAACCCTCTGGGGACTTAGGATGTCTCCTCTCATGATCTTGGGGCAAATTGCTCCAGTAAGTGATGCCAGAACGTAAGCACATGAAAAAAAGAATAGCCTGTAAGTCCTGTCATCATGAAAAACCCACTCACAAAAGATAAACGTTCAAGCTGCCTGTAATCCCATCTCACAAGAGATGAGCTAAGGGCAAAAGTTCTCCATATCCCTTTCCCTGTAGAAAAATGTCATTAATCTCTCCATTAATGACTTCAATAAAAGGATGTCAAAGGAGCAATTCAATAAGACTCAACTGGCATTAATTTGAGATCTATTTAAGAGGGGTAAAAATAAAGTGGCTGCACAGAATTATCAGAAAAGTGGAAAATATGTTAGTACCAGAGCAAGCTCTGAACCATTTCAAAGATGAATAACAAATTTGCTGAAAGAAAAAGGGAAAAGCAACAAAACTTCTATCTCCTGAAAACCTTATATTTTGAGATCTTCAGTTATGTTTCATGATGAAGACGGAAAGCTTTATTCTCCTAGTTAACACCCTCTGCAGCAAACCAGAGATGACAATGTATTGCTTGTTCCCTAGAGGAAGAAGCCAGCCAGACATTACGAAAAACAAGAATTGGGACGATTTTGCCCTTTCTGAGCTAGTTTTTTTTGTTTGCTTTTTGGTGTTTTGTTTTAGGGTGTTGCTATATAGTAAAGGTACTGCTGTGAGGTGAAATGCAAAATGTTTTAATCAGGCACCTGGGATTTGCTTTAGTCCTGTATGGTAAGATGCAGACACAGAAATGGTTGTCATGAAGGAGCTTTACACTCACTGATCCCTAGAGAGAGAAGGCACAGCATGTGCCACAGGGCCACACAGGGAATAAAAGGGAGAGGGTAAAATGCACGCAAAAACCGTTATTGTGGTTTCTGAGGGAAGGAACAGGTGAGGCGGGGTGAGCAGGTCTGGGATAGGCTAGTTTCAAGAATTTCAGCAGGCTGTTGGGGACAGGGGCTGGTTGTCTGGTCCCTGGCCCCGGGGTGATAGGGCAGGGTAATAGTGGACCTGAGTGTGAGAGCCCATTAGAGGAAGGGGTTAGGGGTGTGGGCTCTGGATGGGTTGTTTGCATGTGAAAGACACGCTGGCTGGTGAGTTGCTTGCCAGCTCTAGAAATTAACTGTCTCTGGGAGGGGTAGTCCCTCTGGTTCAGCAAGACCTCAGATGTCAAACATCAAAATACAGAAACTAGAAAACATGGTTATTACACAGAAATATGTCATACTTCATAACTGAAAAAGTCATAAAAGTACATAAAAATATGGCCGAAATTCATATTGAAAATAAACAAAATCCTGAAAAACATTGAAGTTCTCAGTATGTAGAAGCCATAGTTTCATTTTATTTGCAAATTTACTTTTTTTAGTACCATTTGGAGTAGTTCCAGTATAAGTATAAATACTGTAAAACTTTTAATTTATACTTTTCTTATGTCATTTGTTACATTCATAGATTTATATAATGGCATGACATCTGGCTAAAAGCAACTTGTTTAAAAACTAACTACTGTGTACCTTTTAAAAAATACTATATGAACAGAAAATGATATTTTTCCTACCAAATTGTTTAGCCTTGCCCCCCAAAAAGCTCAAAAATGTGGTGCAAGTAAAAGAATATTATGACTATTCATTAAAAAAATTCATATTTCTGGATCTTCAAGGTGACCAGTCAAACATGGCTCAGGGATAATTGTCAGTCTGTCAGGATTAATACAACCACTCATACAATCAGGTGTGTCTAGGGATAATGGATCAGTCTTCTTTGCTGGGTCCTCTTCTTCTCAACCTCTTAAGTTTGGAATGTCTTAGGGCTCAGTCCTTGGGCCTTTTCTGTTTCTATGAATATCCCCTCTCACAGTACTCTCAGCTAGACTTATGGCTTTAAATCTCATCTATATGTTTTTAACTCCCAATTTTATTTCTCAAGTCCAGATATCTTTCCCCAGTTCCAAACTCAGACGTCCAACTTTCTACTTGGCTTCTCCACTTTGGATGTTTGATAAACAAATCAAGCTTAATGTGTCTAAAATGGAACTCCTTGTTGCCACCCCCCAAACCCTGCCCGCACCATCACCAAACCTTCTACCTCAGTACACTTCTGCAGATCACTTGATGCATCTCCATTCTATATATCAGATTAGTCAGGACTCCCCTCTTTCTCTCACACCCCACATCCAATCTATAAGCAAATCCTTCTGGACAGCCCTGTCCGGCTTTCACTGCTCCTTTTTTCTGGTTGCAAGTTTGGGAGCCTGAAGGTTGTGTTAAATCTCAAATAGTTAAATGTTGTTTTAGTCAGAGTCCATAATCTCTTTAGCAATATAATTTCTTCAAAAATTTAGAAGGCTCTCGGTCTATTTTTCTGCTGAAATTCCTCATTGATTTTTGCACGTTCTCCAACTTTTACATTTGATCCTTTAGTATATTAAGCATAATTATTCTAAAGATTCTGTCTGATAGTTGTAACATCTGGGTCATCTCTGAGTCTATTTTTGTTGATTGTTTTATCTCCTCTCAGTGGGTTGTTTTTTCTTGCTTGTTAGTCTTATAATTTTGTATTGACTGCTGAATATCATGTGTAGGACAGTAGAGACTAATGTAAATAGTATTTAGTCCTGGATATGGGAATACCTTTTCTTCTGTCAGACCATTAGTGTGGGGTTGAGTCAACATAGTCAGGAGTTGAATTGGGCTTGGGTATTGTTTTGCTTTTGCTGTCTTCTGTGCACCACAGGCTTCAGATTCTTTTAGCAGTTGGGCTACTACTCTCTTGTGCTTGGAATGAGAGATTGAGTGCTGGAGGGTTTCTCTCGCTGTTTCTGCTCCTCCCTCACCTGTCAGTATCCGCCTACATTCCAGCCCGTCCCCCCCCCCCCCCCCCAGTGGTAGAATGCTGTTGCAGTGGGAACTCTCTGTTGTCCTGTTCCAGCCTTATTCTTTGGCAAGCCCTGTGCAGCTGGGCCTTGGAAGTGAAGCTTTCTCTCTCTTTCTCTTGTTTTTACCTTTGGATGCTTTTTGTACTTTGCATTTCATATATTATCCAGTTTCACATTCTCACAGGATCAGCAGTTCCAACAGCCTCCTCGTCTCCCAAGTCTGAAAACAGCAAGAAAGCCACAGCTGCGGCCAAAGGCAAAGCACTGATGTGCTCATGAAACAAAAAATGGTGTACTTTTTCCTTATTTTTCTTAAAGTAAAGGCTGACACTAAGGCTCACTGCTAGAGAACGGAAACCCTTTTCTTCTTCACACCTCAAACCCAATGTTAAACTTATGTGGGGGAATTCCCTGGTGGTCCAGTGGTTGGGACTCTGTGCTTTCACTGCTGAGGGCCCAGGTTGGGGAACTAAGATCCCTCAAGCTGCATGGTGTGGCAAAAAAAAAAAAAAAAAGAAAAACCAAAACCAAACCCAAACAATAACAAAAACACCAAAACCTTATCTGAAAAACTTATCTGACAGGCAAACAAGGTCTCCTCAATAATTGCACACACATGAAAAACTCTTTATGATTCATAAATATTTCATTATGCAGGGTACAAAAATACTTTCGCTTTTTGGTTGGTTTTGAATTTTGGAAAGAATGAGGAGTCATGGCAGGGGTGGGGTGCCCTGGGAAGAGGTAAGCAAAATGGGCAGAGAAAGAGTTTCCTTAAAGGGTGTTGGCCTGTCTGAGGAGAAGGACGTGGAGGACCCTGATTTGAAACGACAAAGAAAACACGCTCTCTGTGTTGGGTGGTCCTTCCTGTTCAGCCTGGGGGTGTGTGTGGTAGTGGGGGGTGCTGGCCCCCTGGGGAAAAACAGGTCGCAGGGCTTGGCCCTCACTGAAGCAGGATACCCATCAGGGGAGAGGTACGGGGAGGGACCAGGAATGATGAACTATTAGTGGCCAGGACCTGTTGCTATGGCGACACAGTGTGAGAACAAGCTGTACACTCACATATACACAAGTTTGTGTCTTAATTCATGTCAGAAAACATGGAAAATGAAAGGCCTTGTTTCTCTGAGTTGGAGCTACAGAAGCAAGTTTGGAGTGGAGGTCGGGCCTTGCTCAGTCCCAGAGAGGCCACTCAGCTGGATCTGGGTGGCCCAGCAAGAAGGCCCCTGAATCCTGCCATGAGGCCTTGGAGAGGGGATTTAGGGCAGGGCTGAGGAAGAGGAGAAAAAGGAAACAGGAAGCAGTCCACTGAGTCAGGCTTAAAATTCACAGTCTTTGGAGGGAAGCAGCAGCTCTGCACAGGCCACTTGGGGGCAGGGGGCGCTCAGGGAGTCTTCCTCCCTAGTGGGGCAGGGACTTCAAGCCGTGGTGACAAGACTGAAGATCTAACAGGACTGACAATATTTCCATCCTTGCTGAGTGGTGTCCGAGTAAGGGGGCCAACGCAGCAGAACAGGCAGGGCGGAGGCAGCAGCAGCAGTGGCAGCTGGGCAGGTGAGGGCAGCAGGTGAGATGGCTGGGGGTCAGCTCTGTGGGGTACAGAGGGTAGGAGGCCCAGGCCTCTGGGGATGTGGGGATCAGAGTGGTCCCCATCAGGTCATAGGGGCCCTTGCGATGAAGTGTGCTCCTAGAGCGGGGTGGGCGTTGGTGGAATTTGGTGTAGCCATTAGCTTGTTCTTGGCCCTCTTGGCTTTGGCAAACTCTACCCTCAAGATCTATGGATTCTTGGGATCTAAGTGAATACCTTTCCATGCATTCTTGGCCATTTCTGCTCCTGCCCAGCTATCAAAGATCACAAAACAAAGCCTCTCTCTATGTGAGCTTCATCAGGGACGCTTCATACTCCTTGGATGTGCCAAGGGGATGCAGAGGGCAAGCAGGGCTTCCGGCTTCGGGGAGGAGGTGGGAAGGGGCGCGGTGAGCCGTGGGCTCCGGGGGTGGAGCACTGGGGCCGTGAGAGGGGCAGCCTCTGTTTGGGGCTGGGGTCACCTCAACTTTGCCTGATGTGGGAGACGGGGAGGGGTGCAGGGGGCGGGGGGAGGCACTGGGAACCTGAGCCGACTGGAGCTTTCTCACTATGTCTACACATCCTGTCGATGGCAGCCAGACTCTGTCCTGTATCTGGGATTGGTCTTGTGCAGGAGTTTCTTACCTCTCCCTCACTGGTGGCAGCGCTCTGGTAAGATTCAAGATCCAAGATGGTTTCTTGCCTCTCTTCCAGAGCAGGTGGCTTTTTGCTTCTACTTCCTCCTTAGATGCAAGGCGTCTTTGCCTCTACCCTGTAAGCAAGAGGGTTTGCTGCCCTTCCTTGCAGAGACTAAGGCCAGGCCTTTGCTTCATAGGGGAGAAGAAAACAAGGGAGCAAGTAAGGCCTTGTGCCCATCCCCTAACAGCCGTCCATTACTTCTTCATACCTGCATTGGTGAGGTGGCTCTCTCAGATCTCCTGCCCAGTCCCCAGTCTCTTTGTGAGTACCCTGTGGAAGCCTGTGGGAAAAAACTTGCAGGTGAGTACAATCTCCCCTTGTTTCTAGGAGGTTCAGCTATCCCAAACTGATGCAACAGCCCACGTATCTTTAATATATATTTTAAAAATTTTAGCTATTTTTTCCCAACCCATTTATTTGTATGGCTGCCACCAGTTTTTCCCCTACTCTGCCACAGGTTGAAAGGCTCACATGTTCCATCTGTCCTTGAAGAATTTTGTCCCTCCTTAGAATTCAGGTTATGCAGTTGCCTTGTGATCTCAGCTCTGAAATGCTCAAGGAAAGTTATTGCTTTTGTCGGTTAACTACCTTTTTTTCCCCCTCATTTTTAGGTTTAATGTGATAATCTTTACAAGATTGTACATCCTAGGTGGGAGCTGAAATTTTGTGTTCTTCAGTTTTAAGTAATAGAAATTAATTCTAGCTAATTAAAGCAGAAAAGACATCTTATTATATTGATACCAGGTAATTAACAAAATCTACAGGTAAGGTAAAGAACAAAGCTCAAATTAGACAAGAACCAGGGTGATTCCAAGGGTCCAGTCAACAAGGACCACTTAGCTCTCTTGGCAGGGTACCTTTACAGGAAGGAACAAATTCCAGCTGTCCTAGGTTCTCAAGATTTGGCCTTGGGAAAATTTCTAATTGGTCAGTTTGGTCCTCATGCTTTCCTCTTAGTTTTAAAAAGAAACAGTGGTTATACAAATGGAAGATAGGAATGTACCAAAATAGGTGTTATATCACTGGAATACGGTGAGTGGACTCTAGATAGGGAAGAAAAACAATTTCCTACTATGCCTATAGGGGTTCCTGATTTACTGATTTCGATCTGTTATAAAGATTTCATTCATTTGTTTGTTCAACAAATATTTACCAAATATTTATTATATGCAAGGCAATGTTCTTGTTAGAATTATGTGCAAATGAGCCCAAAATAAGGAACATTTAATTAATTAAATTATTAATTTTGTGATATATATGAATGATTTTGCTTGCTTCCATGTTCTCAGTTTTATTCTTGAATATTTAGATAATCATGAGTATGTAAAATTCGAATCTGTTTTGTTTTGGAAGTGAGTTACAGGGGAAGAGTAAACAATAGTACTAGGGAATGTATTTTTACTCACTGAAAATGTGAAATCATCATTCAGATTGTTGCATGATACTTTAAGAGATAGAATAGCCTTTAGAAGAGAAATGCTCTGTCTAGTATCAAAAATACTTTAAAAAATCTTTGTATAATTAGATGAGTTTCAATAATTATTCTCTATATCCTGAAAATATTATGAGATCTAGTAGTTTTGGCAGTGACTTAAGGCAAAAGGGCAAGGCCAGAGGCAGTACAGAAGTACATCTGATAGAATTATTTATAGTGAGTGAGATTTTCATTCCTTGTACTTCTAAGGAAATTACTCTTCTTGGAATCTGAGGATGGGCCAAGTGGTGTGCAAGTTTAATTTTGTATTATTTGCCTGGCAAATGGAATGGCTTTTCCTAAGGAATTGGCCTGATGATAAAATGTGCTAAGTCTGAGATACTTGGGTCCACAAATGGGATAAAATATACTAGCTTCTCTTCCTCAATGAGGCAGTAGAATGGGACAGGAGCTCAGGAATCAGAACGAGCTAGATTTACACAAACCTGGATTTAAGTCCCACTTTGGCAATTTCTAGCTTTGTAACACTCCAGAAGTTATTTAATTCCTTTACATTTTCAGTTTCTTTATCTATAAGATGGGAATAACATGGTCTTTTCATGAGTTTAAATGAAGATTAAATGAAGTATTTAGTATAGTGTATTTTACTTACTGAAAGCTCAATAAAAAAGTACTATTATTATTAGCTCTCTTACCATAATAATCTACCAGGCTTGTATCTTCTCTGGATGATTTATGTTGAATTGTTTATAATTTATTCTGGAAACGAACTTGATACACTGAAATCCTGTTATTAACACATGGATTTACTATAATTATCAATCAGAAATATTACATACAATCTCACTTTTAAATAACCAGATGTGGGGGCTTCCCTGGTGGCGCAGTGGTTGAGAATCTGCCTGCCAATGCAGGGGACACGGGTTCGAGCCCTGGTCTGGGAGGATCCCACATGCCGCGGAGCGGCTGGGCCCGTGAGCCACAACTGCTGAGCCTGCGCGTCTGGAGCCTGTGCTCCGCAACGGGAGAGGCCGCGATAGTGAGAGGCCCGCGCACCGTGATGAAGAGTGGCCCCCACTTGCTGCAACTAGAGAAAGCC
This sequence comes from Balaenoptera ricei, assembly GCF_028023285.1. NCBI lineage: Eukaryota > Metazoa > Chordata > Mammalia > Artiodactyla > Balaenopteridae > Balaenoptera > Balaenoptera ricei. Next base: position 73,606,845 of record NC_082639.1, on the reverse strand, counting down.
CTCGCACAGAAACAAAGACCCAACACAGCCAAAAATAAATAAATAAATTAATTAATTAAAAAAAAAATAAATAAATAAATAACCAGATGTGCAAATTACAATTATAAGAAGAAAGGTGTCTGTCACTGGGAGCAGCAAACAGAAAACCTTAAGCTACATCCTTGACACAGTGAAGAAGTGGGGTTGCATTGGGTAGGAAGGGCCAAATTCCTTCTTCAAAACATATCACTGTTGTGTGGGAACCTTGCATAAGACTGAAGATCACTCACTGCTTGAAGGCCTGACAAGTTTGTAGTCTCTCAAATCCAATTATAAAATCATAGAGCCATTAATCAGTGGGACAAATATTTGAGGGTTTTTATATTTTGTCTGCTTTGTTGTGATTTACTTTGAATCATTCCTTCCTTAAATGAAAGGGGACTGACATCATGGGTTAAAAACTAGACAAACTAGGCTTTAGTCAGACCCAATTTTAATTTATTATGTGACTCTGGCAAGTGATCATGTGACTCAGTTTCCTACTCTGTCAAGCGTTGATTATAAAATTGTGTTTCCTCAAACATCAGCAGCTGTGGGTAAAAACAGAGACACAATAACTACAACAATTAATATTCCTGTTTTCTTTCCCCATGTTTCCTAGGATTTCCCCCCATCATTGTGTGAGGTACCTTGAGTTTTACTCAGAGTGTTCCTGTTATTTCAGGGAGAAAAATGGGACTGGTGAAGAGTTGCCTGAGAACTTAAGATGCCCAGTTATCTTAGAGCACTTGCAATTTCCTTTCCCTCTGCCTGAGTTTCCAGGAAATCACAGTCTGTTGCTGCCTGTGGTGCAGCTTCTCCCCAGTTTGCTGGTATTGCTGATGCCTGTGTGTGATAAGTGACTGTCCTCAAAATGGCCACAGCTGATATTAGGATAACAAACAAGCAGTAACAACGCCAAAATTAAACAAAAAACTCCCACCCATTTTTGTCATGGAGGTCCTAATTATTACTGTTTTATGTTTTCAGTGTCTTACTGAGTTTTCAGTAAAACAGTTTTTCTTGAGCCCTCATTTTCCTAGGACTTGAACCTGAGAACTGGGCTAGAACTCAATGTGAGCAAAAGATACCTAGCTGCACTCAAATTCTGGCACTAAGCACAGAGGTGTAATTATTGAAACAAGCTTATGAACCTGACTTTTTTTCCCCCAGAATACTCCTCAGTCTCTCATTGAAATATCTTCTTGGCAGACATTAGTCTTGTAGACAAGCCCTAACTGAGTTTCAAAGCATGGGCTACCTGAGCTCAGCCAAGAACCCTAGTTTCATTGTCATTTATCTGTCCTTTCCACAACATGAAATAGGTGTTAGAACATGTAATAATAACTAACACAGTTTGGCTCTACACAGGTGGAGTTTGCAAAATGGATACATGACTCAGACCAGATACCCACTTCTCCTGTCCAAACATCTCAGCACCACATAAGAACTCTAGAATCAGGATTCTGTTCCAGAGAAAAAAACACAGGATCTTGAATTGACTGAGATTAAATCTTTATTACCTGATGGAGCAAGAAACTTAAGTAAAAGTTAATGTGAGTTACAGAAAAGCACAGTTAGATTTCTGCACCCAACATAGGAGCACCTGAATACATAAGGCAAATGCTAACAGCCATAAAAGGGGAAATCAACAGTAACACAATCAGAGTAGGGGACTTTATCACCTCACTTTCACCAATGGACAGATCATCCAAAATGAAAATAAATAAGGAAACACAAGCTTTAAATGACACATTACACATGATGGACTTAATTGATATTTATAAGACATTCCATTCAAAAAAAACAAAATACACTTTCTTCTCAAATGCACATGGAACATTCTCCAGGATAGATCAAGTCTTGGGTCACAAGTCAAGCCTTGGTAAATTTAAGAAAATTGGTATCATATCAAGTATTTTTCCGACCACAACACTATGAGACTAGATATTAATTACGGGAAAACAATTGTAAAAAAATACAAACACATGGAGGCTAAACAATACACTACTAAATAACCAAGAGATCACTGAAAAAATCAAGAGGAAATAAAAAAATACCTAGAAACAAATGACAATGAAAACACAACGACCCAAAACCTATGGGATGCAGCAAAAGCAGTTCTAAGAGGGAGGTTTAGAGCAATACAATCAATCCTACCTCAAGAAGCAAGAAACATCTCAAATAAACAACCTAACCTTACATCTAAAGCAATTAGAGAAAGAAGAACAAAAGAAAGCCCGAAGTTAGCATAAGGAAAGAAATCATAAAGATCAGATCAGAAATAAATGAAAAAGAAATAAAGGAAACAATAGCAAAGATCAATAAAACTAAAAGCTGGTTCTTTGAGAAGATAAACAAACTTGATAAACCATTAGGCAGACTCATCAAGAAAAAAAGGGAGAAGACTCAAATCAGCAGAATTAGAAATGAAAAAGGAGAAGTAACAACTGATACTGCAGACATACAAAGGATCATGAGAGATTACTACAAGCAACTCTATGCCAATAAAATGGACAACCTGGAAGAAATGGACAAATTCTTACAAAAGCACAAACTTCCAAGACTGAACCTGGAAGAAATAGAAAATACGAACTGACCAATCACAAGCACTGAAATGAAACTGTGATTAAAAATCTTCCAACAAACAAAAGCCCAGGACCAGATGGCTTCACAGGTGAATTCTATCAAACATTTAGAGAAGAGCTAATATCTGTCCTTCTCAAATTCTTTCAAAATATAGCAGTGGGAGGAATACTCCCAAACTCATTCTACGAGGCCACCATCACCCTGACACCAAAACCAGACAAAGGTGTCACAAAGAAAGAAAACTACAGGCCAATATCACTGATGAACATAGATGCAAAAACCCTCAGCAAAATACTAGCAAACAGAATCCAACAGCACACTAAAAGGATCATACACCATGATCAAGTGAGGTTTATCCCAGGAATTCAAGGATTCTTCAATATACACAAATCAATCAATGTGAAACATCATATTAACAAACTGATGGATAAAAACCATATGATCATCTCAATAGATGCAGAAAAAGCTTTTGACAAAATTCAACACCCATTTATGATAAAAACTCTCCAGAAAGCAGGCATAGAGGGAACCTACCTCAACATAATAAAGGCCATATATGACAAACCCACGGCCCACATCATTCTCAATGGTGAAAAACTGAAACCATTTCCTCTAAGATCAGGAAAAAGACAAGGTTATCCACTCTCACCACTATTATTCAACATAGTTTTGGAAGCTTTAGCTATGGCAATCAGAGAAGAAAAAGAAATAAAAGGAATCCAAATCAGAAAAGAAGTAAAACTGTCACTGTTTGCAGATGACCTGATACTATACATAGAGCATCCTAAAGATGCTACCTGAAAGCTACTAGAGCTAATCAATGAATTTGGTAGAGTAGCAGGATACAAAGTGAATGTACAGAAATCTCTTGCATTCCTATACACTAATGATGAAAAATCTGAAAGAGAAATTAAAGAAACAGTCCCATTTACCATTGCAACAAAAAGAATAAAATACCTAGGAATAAACCTCCCTAGGGAGACAAAAGGCCTGTATGCAGAAAACTATAGGACACTGATGAAAGAAATTAAAGACGATACCAACAGATGGCGAGATATACCATGTTCTTGGATTGGAATAATCAATATTGTGAAAATGACTATACTACCAAAAGCAATCTACAGATTCAGTGCAATCTCTATCAAATTACTAATGGCATTTTTTACAGAACTAGAACAAAAAATCTTAAAATTTGTATGGAAACACAAAAGATCCCAAATAGCCAAAGCAGTCTTGAGGGAAAGAAATGGAGCTGGAGGACTCAGACTCTCAAACTTCAGACTATATTACAAAGCTACAGTAATCAAGACTGTATGGTACTGGGACAAAAAAACAGAAATATAGATCAATGGAACAGGATAGAAAGCCCAGAGATAAACCCACATGCCTATGGTAAACTAATCTATGACAAAGGAGGCACGGATATACAATGGAGAAAAGACAGTCTCTTCAATAAGTGGTGCTGGGAAAACTGGACAGCTACATGTAAAAGAATGAAATTAGAACACGCCCTAACACCATACACAAAAATAAACTCAAAATGGTTTAGAGACCTAAATGTAAGGCCTGACACTATAAAACTCTTAGAGGAAAACATAGGAAGAACACTCTTTGACATAAATCACAGCAAGATCTTTTTTGACCCACCTCCTAGAGTAATGGAAATAAAAACAAAAATAAACAAATGGGACCTAATGAAACTTAAAAGCTTTTGCACAGCAAAGGAAACCATAAACAAGAGGAAAAGACAACCCTCAGAATGGGAGAAAATATTTGCAAACGAATCAACGGACAAAGGATTAATCTCCAGAATATACAAGCAGCTCATGCAGCTCAATATCAAAAAAACAAACAACCCAACCCAAAAATGGGTAGAAGACCTAAATAGACATTTCTCCAAAGAAGATATACAGATTGCCAACAAACACATGAAAGGATGCTCAACATCACTAATCATTAGAGATATGCAAATAAAACCACAGTGAGGTATCACCTCACACCGGTCAGAATGGCCATCATCAAAAATCTACAAACAATAAATGCTGGAAAGGGTGTGGAGTAAAGGGAATCCTCTTGCACTGTTGGTGAGAATGTAAATTGATACAACCACTATGGAGAACAGTATGGAGGTTCCTTAAAAAACTAAAAATAGAACTACCATATCACCCAGCAATCCCACTACTGGGCATATACCCTGAGAAAACTATAATTCAAAAAGAGACATGTACCACAATGTTCATTGCACCACTATTTACAATAGCCAGGACATGAAATCAACCTAAGTGTCCATTGGCAGATGAATGGATAAAGAAGATGTGGCACATATATACAATGGAATATTACTCAGCCATAAAGAGAAAAGAAATTGAGTTATTTGTAGTGAGGTGGATGGACCTAGAGTCTGTCATACAGAGTGAAGTAAGTCAGAAAGAGAAAAACAAATACCACATGCTAACACATATATATGGAATCTAAAAAAAAAAAAGGTTCTGATGAACCTATGGGCCGGACAGGAATAAAGACGCAAATGTAGAGAATGGACTTGAGGATGTGGGGAGGGGGAAGGGTAAGCTGGGACGAAGTGAGAGAGTAGCATTGACATATATACACTGACAAATGTAAAATAGGTAGCTAGTGGGAAGCAGCTGCATAGCACAGCAGTTCAGCTCGGTGCTTTGTGACCACCTAAAGGAGTGGGATATGGAGGGTGGGAGGGAGGCACAAGAGGGAGGGGATATGGAGATATATGTATAGATATAGCTGATTCACTTTGTTATACAGCAGCAACTAACATACCATTGTAAAGCAATTATACACCAAAAAAGATGTTAAAAAAGAAAACAAAAGAGAGGCTTAAGGGAGATGCTGGTGGTATGTTGACATGAACTCAGCTCCTCTTCCCTTCATCCTCAGCTCTAAGCTCTCTGCCTTTCAAGAGGCTAATGGCTGCTGGCTTCCATGGGAAGCTAGGGAGACATTAGGTCTCAGGCTCTTTTGAGGTTCTAGCAGAGGGAAATTAGTCTGATGCTTTTTCCCTTATGGGAAGGGCAACATCGTCAGTGGATGTTCGGAAATGCTGGGAGGTCAGAGATCTGTAACTCTCCAGACAGAAGACAATGTTGGCCCAGATCTTCTTACCTTTACATGGCCAAGCCAAAGCTGTGCAGGAAGACTGGATCTCCCTGTTCCTCAGGCTGTGGGAGATCTGAGAGCAGGGAGGAGGTTTCCTTCAAGACCAGCAGCAGGGTCTGGCAGGCTCCTGTAGTTAGAGATAGCTTCATCTTTCAAGGTCTGTGAGATTCTTTTCATTTAGCATCTGAGCTCCAATGAGTTGACATAGAAAAGTAACCCACCCAATAGCTGAGGGAAAAGCAGTCATTAGAACAGACACACCACTGATAGAGTGCTGTTGAAGGAGATGGTGACATTTTGAATTAAGATTCAAGACTAGGTTAAAAAGTTCTTCCTAGAATTGAAAACGTGGCTTCCAAAATAAAAAAATTCAGGAAAGGAACTGTGGGAGAGGGTAGTCTCTATTGAAACTGAATAAGTGGTCTGAAACATCAAGTGCTAAGAAATATCTCAAAGCATAAGGCAAAGCGAAGTGAACCTCAAAAGGAAATGGAAGTCAGGTCCAAGGGACCTAACACCTATGGAATTTCAAAGGGAGAAGAAAGAACAATTGGAGATAAAGCAATAAGTAGAAATAATCAGTATAAAAATTTCCCTATTTTAAGACCTAAGTCTGCTAAAATCCACGAATGCTAAGGATACAGGGGAAAATCTCACAAGTTTCCAAGCACTCATGAACAAATTACCTAAAAAAAAAGCAACAGACTTCTTATTTGCAACAATGGAGCTAGAAACAAGAATGAACTAGTATCTATAGATTTCTCTCAGAATAGGACCAGAACCAAAGAATTCAATACCTGGACAAGTATGAAAGAAAGGTATTTGAAGATATACAAGAAAGAGTTTACAACTTATGCACTTCATCAGAGGCAAATCTACAAGCAAAGGCTTTAACCAAATAAGATACAGGCCAGAATAGAAATCTCAAGATGGAAAAAGATAAAGACAGAAATAGAACTGGAGCATAGGAGAGAAAGAATGTTGAAAGAGAAAGAATGTTGAAAGAGGAAGAAAGTGAAAGTATTCTAAACCTTATTGAAATGTAAAAGGAGGATAATAGAATCTTGGTAAGGAAAGTAATTAATATCTTGCTCTCATATAATAGCCCAGTAATACTATCTGATTATGAGAACAAGAGAATGGGAGATAACCATTTATGAAAAAAAAAATTAAAAGATGATATAACTTGCAAATAAACAAGGGGAAAGAGGAATGAATAAAACTTGATCAGACAAGCAAGCATAAAAAAGGTAAAGGTTTCCCCTTATCCCACTTATCATAATGTGGTATGATAAGTAAGTAAAAAATAAGATGGAAAGAACAATGTGATACATGTAAAGCATTAAATAAAATGTGATAGACTCAAATTCTATTACTACAAAAATCTGTTACAGTTTTTTAAAAAAGAGCAGAATTTTGCTCTTTGCAAAATACATACTTAAAATACAATAATAAAAGGGATTTGAAAATAAAAGAACCATAAAAACCAAAACCAAACAAAACATTGGAAATGCATAGCAAGACATCAGGAGAGGAAATATTAATGGCAGACAAAGTGGAATAGAAGGATAAAAGCACCAAATAGGATAAGGACAGACATTACAAATTGATTAAATGCACTGTTATTAGCAAATAAAACAAGAAACTAAATATACAAACAAAACTTTTAGGATTACAAGGGGACATTTTATTTCTACGAAAAAAAAGAAATAAAAGAACATGATAAAAATACAATTGTACTGAATTTTTCAGTATATTTCCAAGAATTTGAATAATTTAATAGACTCCCCCACAAGAAGCTATAGAGAGGATATAGAGGAAACGAATAATGCAATTTATAAACTTGATTTAACATATTAATATAGAACATTTTATGTCTTGAATAGGCTATATAAAAACATGTTTCCACAGAACATTTCCAAAAATGAATCATGTGCTAGGAAAAAAGAAAACCTTAACAAATTCAAAGTAGAGAGCTTACAGGTTATGTTCTCTCATCACAGTCCAATAACGTTAATTGGAAATTAAGAAACACACAATGAGATAAGCCTGGTATGAGAGAGAAAATTAAAGAATTGTTTTAGTTTCTCTGGGATGTTATAACAAAATATCACCGATTGAGTAGCTTATAAACAACAAAAATTTATTTCTCACAGTTCTGAAAGCTGGAAGTCCAATATCACTTCTGGTGAGGGTTTTTTTCCTGGTTCATAGCAGGCACTTTCTCACTGTGTCCTCACATGGTGGAAGGGACTAAGGATCTTTCTAGAACTCTTTTTATAAAGGCACTAATCTCATTCATGAGGGATTCACCCTCATAACTTTAGCACCTCCCAAAGGCTGCACCTCCTAATACCATTATCTTTGGGGGTTAAGATTTTAACATATGAATTTGGGAGGGGACATAAATGTTCATACCATAGAAGCAATGGAAAAGCAAACAATTTGTACTAAAATAATGGGGAACAGCAAAAGTGAACTTAGAGGAAAATGTGTTACCCTAAAGTATGGAAGCAGAAATGTAAAAATAAAAGAATTAAGTACTTATCTTAATGAATCCAGATAAGAACGTCAATAAAAGCAAAACAAAAGAAACTTTGAAGAGAGAATTAATATTGATAAAAGCTGAAATTATTAAAATAGATGAAATAGCAGAAAAGAATAATAAATTCAAAGACTGATTCTTTAAAAAGACCAATAAAATGGATAAATACAATGTGAGCCTGATGAGGAGAAGAGAATGCAATAAAAATTAGACAAGATTAATAATGTGAAAGTAGAAAGAACTTAAAAGAATTCCAAGTAAATACAGTGACTCTAAAGCAGTATTAAAAGAAAACAAACCTAGAAGAATTGAATACTTTCCTAGGAAAATATACATGATTACAAATGAGATAGATGTGAAAAATTGAATAGACCAATTATTATAGAAAAGATTGGAAAAGTGATAAATGATCTCCTATCAAAAAAGGCAGCAGGCAGATGGATTCACAAGTGAATTTTTAATCTAACCATTAAAGAATAGATAATTCCAATATTATTTAAACTATTGTAGGTCTTAGAAAAGGATTGAAAATTCTCGTTAGTTTTATGAGACCAGAGCACCTCCAATACTGATGCCAAAGAAGGAATGCAACAACAACAACAAAAAAAGTGCAGGCCATTTCATCTATGACTATAAATGCCAAATGTTTAAATAATATATTAGAAAACATAATAGAGGAGTGAATCAAGTGAGTTATACACTATGACAGAACAGTCTTTATTAGAGGAATGAAAGGGCAGTTCAATTCCAGGAAGTCTACCTACATATTGACTACATTAAAAATTAAAGGGAAAAAATCCCAACCATTATCAATAGGTGGTGAAAAGACATCAGACAAAGGTCAAGCAACCAATGTCAAGGGAAACTTGAAGCAAATTAGGAATAGAAGGAAATTACTTATAATAAAGAGAAGCCCACAAATAAACATTATCTTAAATGGCAAAAAATATATCTTTCACTTAAAATCAGGAATCAGACAGGCATCACTGTAATCACTTGTATTGGTGATTCTAGCAAATGTAAGTGAAATAACTAGTATAAATAATGGAAAAGGAGATACATTTCCTGATGCTGATAAGATGACTGTTTTTTTAGAAAACCCAAAAGACTCTCATGAAAAATCAAGTTATAAGAGAATCTGGTGTGTTGAATACAAAATAAATTACAGAAGTAACCAGTCTAGCTCTGTTCAGGCAGAAGCACCTAAAAAAGGAAATGGGAAGAATATTTTACTCAAAGGACAAATGCTAGAAAATAATTTGGTGTAAGTTTAGTAGGTGCAGAACATATATGAACAAAACTACGAAAATATTCTTGGGAAATGCATGACAAAATATAAGCAAATGGAAAAGTCCATTATCAACTTGGATGGAATGACTTATTGTTACAGACATGTCAATTCTCCAAAAAGTAATACATAAATTTACACTGTGCTAATTGGACTCTTTTTTTTCCTCGCACGTAAAATACCATATAATAATTGAAAAGAGTCTTAAGTTCCAGGTATCTACATATAATAGTAATTGTGAGTGAGTATAATCTTTATTAACTTAAGGCTTTTTGAAGAATTTTCAGAATGATCAAAACAATACTGAAAAAGACTCTAAACAATTTAATAAATACACTTCAGTACAATAAATGTGAAATTATATATAGTAGGTTTTAAATACTAGTCTCCCATTTCCTTCTCCATAATTGGTGGGGTTAAGGGGCGAGTCTAGGAGACTGGATGTTTTTGTGAGCCCCAAGCTGTTCTTGTTTGTATGGACTGGTCAGACTTGGTTGTGCATTAGAATCACCTATGGTGCTTCATAAAAGTAGAGATTCCAGGGTCTCACCCAGGAGTTCCTGCAATCAGAATCTGTAGCAAAAGTGTAGAAATCACTGGCTAAGTCTATGCTGCAATGATCACTTCTTGTTTCAGGGTTTCTATTCCGAGCACGGAAACCTAACGGTTACCCAATATTCCACTGAAACAGTCCATAGAAAAGGGTACTCAGTATTTCCACTGGGAGGACTCTCATTTAAATCCTCTTTGTGAGAAATGATTCATTTCCTTTTAAGTATGAGAGTTGAAAATCGATTAAAAAAAAGAAAATAGATTTTCCATTGTAGACAAACATACGATGTGAAACTTGCTTTCTGTGTAGCAGGAGGCAGTAAAAGTACGTAGACAGTAACGTCATGTATTGGTTTGAGTTTGAAACCTGGCTTTGCTTTTTTCCATCTGTGTTACCTTTGACAAATTAACCTTTAAGTATCTTCATCTAAAAAATGAGGATAAAAATAGTGCTGCATAGGGTAATAGTACTTACTTTAAAAATAATAATGATTTTAAAAGTGTTAGCTAAAAGCAAATAAACAGAAATAATGATCTCAGGGGAGCTGTAGGGTGGCCGCGGCTGTGGGGACTTGAAGTGGCATCTCGGTTCCCCGACCAGGGATTGAACCTGGATGGCAGCACTGCTTTGGGTCTCAGCCCCTTTGGGAAAGAATTTCAACAAAGAGACAGAAAATAGCCAAGCAGTTAAAGTGTTTATTAAGAGAGGAATACGTGCGGATAGACACACGGGTGGGCTCAGTAAGAGTTGCACCTTTGGGAAGTTTAGATCATTTATAAGGGGGCAGTCTTCCGGGTCTTTGTTTTCCTCTGGCCAATTGTCTTGCTTTGACCCTGATTTGTCTCAGGGCCCTCCCTGTGTGCACATGCATCCTTTAGCCAAGATGGATTTCAACTTGAGGGTCTCTGGGAAGTTAGCAAAACTTATTATGGTCTGGTGCCCCGTCTCCTGAGGAAACTTTCTGTGCATGTGTAATTTGGGAGGTCTCTCTGACCCCAACAATGAGAAAGATGTGACTTCCTTATCTTTTACCCAAGCAGGGCTTAGCCCCTCTCTGCCTCTGCCATTACTGTTATCTTAAAGTGTTCACAGGAGACAAAGTCCAGCTATTCATCCTGTTCCTGTTGTTATTTCTATCCGAAGTATAAATAGGAGGCTAGTTGTAAATTACACAACTGGAATCCATTTATCTCCTGCCTCAATAACGCTAGTAAATACTCTCCTCAGCAAGAGTAGCTTGGGAGGTTAATGTCACCATACACCTTAGTATGGGGTCAACACATAGTAGGTACTTAATATTCTTGAATCGAGTTTCAACATGGTGTGGCTCACACTGTACTTTTATCAAAGGCATTAAGTATTTTCTTTCTCTCTAGCTCTCTTCTTATTAATATAATTTTAAGTGTAATATCATTTGAACATCCCCATGTGATTCTGGTTTGTGAATACAAATGAATTCACCTTAATATCACTGCCTAAATAAGTTTTATCAATCACCTCCCTCTACACGGGCTCCACCATTTAGGATTGGAAATCTTCAGTTGTTCCTCTCAGATGCTCAGGAACAATTCCACTCCTGTTCTACTGGTCTGTGCTCCTCATCAAGTTATCTTGACCCTGGATTGGGCACTAGTGTCCGTTATGAGAATATGCCTTCTCTGGGTAGAGCCCTTCCTTACTGGTGACAAGGTACACAGAGGTCTGTGGCAGACTGGGTTGAGAGAATGACCCTCTCTCCAGTTCTGTGCTATACTTTGTCACCAGAGCCCAAAGTAATACTTCTTAAATCTGAAATCCCACAGTCATTTGCAAAAATGATTCCTCAGTGTCTGGCCCTAAGTTCTTTCCCCAAGGGGCTTAAAACCCTTCAAAGACTCTGTGGGAGAGCAGGGAATGCAGGCACAACATCACTCCCTCCATTCCTTTCGACAGTTTCCCAAGGCCTCTGGCACAAAATTTCTCCATCCTTCTTTATTCAGAAACATATGCTCCAAGATCATCAACGTATACGAACAGATGGCTGGAGTTGTCGCCAAGTCCATCGGGTTTATAGATGATAAGGTTCTAAATCCCAGTTTGGTCTCAGGTGGCCCACCAAAGACCTTATCCTCCTTTCTTATATCCCTGTCAACCAGACAGAGAATTCTAATTCGAAAGGCATCTTGTCTACTCCAATTCTGTTCCTTTGTTGTCTCCTTTGAAAGTGAAACATCTATGCATGGAGAGAAGAATCACACATTTCTGAGGCAGAGGCCATCCTGGCCCTGAGTCACAGCTGCCTGGCTTCACTGGGGATCTAGTGCCCAGGCTTCTCAGCAACGTGGAGCTCTGGGGATTTCTGTTGCGCTGGTACTGATGTATGAACATCTATAACAAAAGTTAATGTAATAACAATGGCACAATATAAGGTTAACAACTTAATTTCTTATTTCTCAGAAAGCTTCTTTAAGGTGATATGAAAGTTGTTAATGCCCTGTTAACTTCTTTAAATTCTAGTAAGGTATATAAGGAGGTATATAATGACATTAGGCTCATTAAAAAACTCTTGCTCCTTCCTGGGATTGGAAGAAGAATAGCGTAAAGTGTAATAGAGTAACAATTGTTTAAGTGTTGTGTAAAGTGCCATATAGCGATTAACGAAAAAATAATGAAGAATTCCTCCTCACCTTCACATGACTCTAATCATGCGTTTTTGAAATAGATGTTTTCAGTCTAGTTCTGGATGAAGTCCAGCTTCTTCTTTCTGATCCTTATTCCTAATCTCAGGGTGATGTCCACCTTAGATACTTAAGTATTCCTTTCTCCACTATGAAACCTAGTTTTCACAAGGGAAGGATAAACAAACTCATGTTCAAGTGCCAATCGGGTGTGATAAGGCTTAGCCTGTGTTTCCCAGAGGCATTCTAGTGGAAAGGAGTTAGTCAAAAACTCCAGGCTGCAATGCCTGTTCTGCCACTTATTTTATGATATGTGAACCCAGCACAACAAACTCTGAGGCCAGCTTCTCTTTTTTAAAAATAGCAGCAATATGGGGACTTCCCTGGTGGTCCAGTGGTTAAGACCTCATGCTTCCACTGCAGGGGCCACAGGTTGATCCCTGGTTGGGGAACTAAGATCCCTCATGCACCGTGTTTGGTCCATAGCTGGTACTCAATTTATGTTAAAAAGTCTTGTTAATTTACTCAAAAGAGAACAAAACCTTAATCCAGAGAAAACGGCTTTTAACTGTGGAATTTCATATTGTTTGAGAAGAATTTGGTGGGCCTTTTTTTGGGCTCCCTTAAATCATATTTTTATAGGTAGTTGCCAACTCTGTTCTCTTTCTTTCTATAAGGAGAACAATACACTTGTCTCCATCTCCACCATGGTCTGACATGAACTTGTTTCAGCCTGGTTGTGTCAGGGGCAGGGACCACAAAAGTGCTTTCACTAAAGTCTAAGGGAGGTCACGTGTGGGGTGTCTCTTTCCAGTTACATAAAGTTCATTTCATATGAAGATACGATTCCCTCCCCATTCCCAAGACACTAATCTGTAAAATGGTGAACAATGACCCTCAAATAGTTGTGCATTTCTTTAATCATCTTGTATAGATCTATATGTTAAAACGGTTTCCTAAATCTACATTTTCCAGCTGCTGTGGTTCAACCTTTGAGGAGGAAAGGAAAACGGATTCCAAACTGTCGCTCACTTCTCCGTATCTACAAAGCACCTATAGGATGGGGGTACCACTTGATTTTATTTTCTAACTTTCAAGCTGGCCTTGGATAAATACCCTTTTATTTTTTGCTCCACAGAGATGCTTGGATAAAAGATCTGAAGAGTCCCGTCAAGGGCTCCAGACGGCCCGCTCTGCCTGGTGGTAATACATCAGTGGTGAGCTCTGCAGCAGGACTGGCGCCCCGGGGGCCCGCGCTGGAGCAGCAGGGGCACGAAGGCAGGGCTCCGGGCCAGCGCCCTCTCACATCGCCTTAGGAGGGGACACCGCCCAGGCGCCCGCGTTGCTAGGTCTTCTGTTTGCCGGCTTCTAAAAGAACCCAGAGCGGGACCAAAGCAAACCTGGAGGGGGGCCGGAAAAGCTAAAGCCCCTTCTCCAGTCGTCAGTCGGGAAAAGCGGACGCTCCTCGGTTGGCCTCTCCCGCCCGTAGCCATCCCGGCGCGGGGCGGGGTGCTGAGGAGCCCCCTCGTCCTTGGTTCCTCCCAACCGTCGCCGGCCCCGGCGCCCTCGCTCCCGCTCCGCCGCGCACCCCCGGTCGCCGCCCGCGAATGGTCTGGCCCGTCGGTAGCCACCACCCCTTTGGCTGCGCCCCCTGCTCCAGCTGCTCCGGGTCGAGCGCCGGCGCCCAGAGCTGTGGCTGCCGCGGGCGGTGGGTGGGTGGGTGGGCGGCCGGAGGGGAGCAGCCGACATTCAGCGCAGGCTGCCGGGCCCGGGGCGGCCGCGGTGGGAAGCCAAGGCGCGCGGGAGCCGCGGAGGGACCGCCCGCAGCCCGGAGGCGAGGACCCGGGCTGGGTTTTCCTTACCCCGGTGAGTACCTGCTGCCCCGATCCTCCCTGACCCCCTTTCCCTGTCCCCACGCCCCCGAGGTGTCGGCCCCCGCCCGGACGGTCACTGCTCCGGGGACACTGGCCCCCGCGGGAGCAGCGGCACGGGGAGCTGCTGCTGTTGGTGCTAATGATTCAGCACCATTCGCGCCCTGAGAGATTTGGGCAGAATGGGGGAGGGTGGGGGGGTGCCGAGGTCAGTTGCCTTCCTCTCCTCAGCTTCTGGGTTCCAGATGAGCGACCCCGGCGGGCGAGGTCGGGTGGGGGGAGCTAGGAGGCTCCCTACTGGCTTGTTCTGTGATTCTGTCCTTTTCCCACATCACGGTACAGACCTCCGTGAGTGTGCGGTGCAGTATTCAGTGTGTCTTTTTCGCACAGGCGAGTGAAGTCTAGGGCCCTTTTCTATACCTGTCATTTTCTCTACTTCTTCCTCGGTTGGATGCCCAATTCGTGCCATCATTCGCTCAACTTCACATCGCGTTGCATCCCCCGCTAACGTGTGAGAAAGATGCTGTATCCAAGTTGTCTTGTATTCAGAGTGGGTTTGATTGGTCTTGACATAGTAGGAAAAGATTTAAGGGAGGTAGGAAATAATACTTTCAGAGCCTAGGCACTTTATATATACATACATATATATATATATATATATATATATATATATATATATATATATATATATAATTTCATTAAATCATGACAACAACTCAGAACCAAATGTGCAAAGTGAAGAGCGCGGAAGTTAAATTACGTGCTCAAGGTCACAGCATAGGTATTTGGTTATAAGATTCCCTGATCCAAAAGCCCACGAACCTTCCACTGTATTAAGGAGTTGTGTATCCAAGTTATATGTACATATATATGATTTATTACATATTAAACATAGTATTAATTTTCATAGAAGTAATCTCAAACAACAGCAACAACCTGTAAACTTCCTGTGTATGGAATTATCATTCTTTTAGTATAAAAGTAGGAGCATTCTTTGAATTATTTGAAAAAACATACTATTTTCTTAGAAAGCATATGCCAAAAAGTAGTATCTGGACCACACTGCATAGGAGAGCTAGGTCATAACAGGAGCTGTTCAACACATTTTTGGCAGTGATAGATGGTGAATGCTTTGTGCTTTGGCATAGCAGGTGATAGCTCCATTTTACAGACGAAGGAACTGAAATACAGAGAAGGTTCAAGATTACACAGCTAGCTAGTGGTGGAATCTGGACAAGCATTGACTCTTACACAAAACATGTGTTGTAGCAAAGTGTAGCTCTGTACAGTGGGAAACTGTATTGATTTGTTTTTACCCTGCCCTTCAGAGTCAACAGCTATATTGACCTTGTATGCTCTTTCTATAACAACAATGGATGATAGGTTTTTCTTTGTTCCTTGCTTGGCCATTTGATTTGCTTTCATTTATGATTTATATATTTTCTCTTAAGATATGCAACTCTTGTTGATGTTTCAGGAAGCAGGTTGCTATAGTACGAATGCTCATTATCTCCAAGTACTGGGCTAGTATATGAGGGCAGATAGGAACATAGTCATCTTAGTCCATCATTCCTAAAGTATTTAACCATTTGCATTGGAGAATTCTTTTTTGAGTTGATGAGGATATTGATAGACTAAAGGGATAAAATGGAGGCACAAATTTACATTTGTTGTTCAGACAAGGCTGTTAAGAGAAGTAGAGTCTTGAGATGAGTCTTAAGTTTGGTTTCTAGGAGGTCATTTCTTTTTGTTCTTTATATGGCTATAGACCATGCCCTGACCTCAGTGAGGGCTCTTGTGGTCCAATCTGTTTAATCCCAAAGGAGACAGCAGAATTGGTATGACTGAATAAGCAAAAATACAATCCCACTGCTATTTAAAAAAAAAGGAAAGTGCATGTTCTAGCGTTGGAGGGTCAGTAGGAACATTTTAAAACAGATGCAACACACTTTATTTAGATAACATCACTGAGTATGAATATAATACCAACTTGGCTTTAGAACTGTATTCTCTCTCTCTCTTCCCTTCTCTCTCTGTGTGTGTGTGTGTGTGTGTGTGTGTGTGTGTGTGTGTGTGTTTGTCGAATGACTACTATCTGCAGACCATCTAAATTCTAAAAGTCTAGCTGGGGAAACTAAAAGTCTAGCTGGGAAAATATTTACCTACATACGAGCAATTAACCAAATAGATAGAATTGGCTTAATACCGGAAAAATGTAGTACAGACTTAAGTGCCGTATGAACACCTTAAGAAGACGGAGAAATAGTAATGGCTAGGGTCATAAGAGGATCAGGAAAGTCTTCATGGATGGAAGTGTATTAAATCACTCTGTGAGAGATGGGAAGACTTTTAGTAGGAAAGAGAAAGCCAGATGAAGAAGTTCAGCAGAGAAGTGGTCATGTACTGTTTGGATGCATGGTGACAAATTATGAAGAACCTTGCATATCAGGCAGTGAAATCTGCTCCTTATTGGGTAATCATAGGGAACTAGTGTAGGTCGCTGAGCAAGCCAAGTTTCTCTTTGGCTTGTCTTGCTCACATTCTCCATATTCCTTGTTCCAAGTGCAGTTTGAGAAAATGTTATGTGTCCTGGGTACTGATATTAAAAGCTCTAAACCCAGAAAGTTTTCTATGCAAGTAAGATTTTTCCTCTTCCAAGGAGGTTTGCCTTTTTAAAAGCTTTTCCCCTTTCATTATAGTATTACAAACAATTTGGAAACTAAGAATATATAAAAAAAATCACTGTAATCTTACTAACTAAAGACAACCACTATTAACATACTGATGTGTTTCCTTCCACTCTTTTTTCCGTGCATAGTTTTAATCATGCTGTGTATATTATTACTTTTTATACATTTTTACTTTAAATTTTATAACAGTAATTTTCACTTAATTACAATTTGGCAGTGAACATTTAAAATGCCTACATAATTTTCCATGAGGTAGATGTGCCATAAATTTCTAATCACTCCTCATTGTCACTGTATTTTTAAAAAAATTTTTATTGCAGTATAATTGATTTGCAATGTTGTGTTAGTTTCAGGTATACAGCAAAGTGAATCTGTTATACAAATACATAGTCACTGTATTTTTGATGATAATAAATAACACTGTGATGAACATCTTTGTTCATAAGCTCTTTTCTAAATTTTAGAAATTAGTTCCTTAGGATAGAGTCTCAGAAATAAAAGTTCTGGGTTAAAAGGTTCTGAGTTCTTGTTTGACTTTTTTTTTAAAAATTGAGCTATAATTGGTATATGACATTTTATTAGTTTTGGGTATATAATGTAATGATTTAATATTTGTATATATTGCAAAATGATCACCACAGTAAGTCTAGTTAACATCCATTACCACACAAGGTTACAGATTTTTTTTTGTGATGCTTACTTTGACTAAATTTTATGCAAGTTTTAAAACTCTACTGGATTCTGTATGTTCTCTTTGGAGCATTAGCATATTAAGTATAGGATATTTGCATATTAATAATTAATAACACTCCTGGCTGTGGCTCCTCACATTATACTATTTCAGGCAAACTTGTCTTTTGATTAGAAAGGTTAGTTAAATCATGGGTACTGGGAGAAAGGCAGGCAGTTGGGGCCACTGAAGAGAGAAGATGTAAATAATGGAGGACAGGTTTGGTGAGAGTGAGCAAGAGTTTGTAGCCAGAGAAGGGGCTTGTGTGATGGACTACTTTCTGGTCCTGGTGTTGTATTTGTGGACGTCAACTCTCTCCTTTACCGTGCCCTTCCCTCAGGAATCCACCCCTATCCTCCACACAATATCTGTCTCTTTCAAACTTCTTCCACCCTCCTGTATCAGGTTCCCAGGTTTCAGCTTCAGTATCTCGGCAGTGCAAGGCTTATGAACTCGCTCTCGCGTTCTAATTTGGAGAATCCACATAGGTGAGCGCAGGAATTCCAGACCTCCTTCACTTGTCAGCAGAAGCCCAGGTTACAAGGTGCAAGAGTGTCTGGTGGACATTGAAGACTCTCGCCCTCTCCCCCGTGCACATTGCCAGAGATGGCCTTTGAGAACAGCAGCCGCTGGGGAGTCGCCTAAGGTTTCCAACATCCCCTGCCCTCGTTCCGAGTATTCCTCGACCAGAGGAAATTCCCCTCGTTGAGGAGAGACAGTGTGCCTCAGTGTCCCACCAGTTGTAGGGTTACATGACACCACCTCCTTGGACAGGTGCATTGGCCAGGCCTCTGCCTTGCTCCCCCAGGCTCTCACCTGGGTTTCCTCTGGATCCCGCCCCCATTCTCCTTGGAATTTGAGGCCAGGGAGCCACTGAGGCAGGGAGGCCATGAAGTGTCTCTGAGAACCAGTGGAAGGGGAGTTAGGGATACGAAAGTGCCTCGAGGGCACAAGTAGGTAGCAGAGAGGCAGGTACTTGGGATATATCATCAGTTTGGGAAGATGTGAAAGGAAACAATGAAAACTGAAGCATCACTTTACAAACCAAAAATAGGGCCCGTCTTTTTAGGACCTGACAGATGATTTCTGGTGGAAGTTGGGCACTGAGGTAGGCTGAGTAATATTCTGGGCAGAATTTGTCGTGTGCTTAGTTGGGACCTACTATTTAAAACAGTTTGCTTAAGCTGTTAGAAGGTGGTAAATCTATTTCCATTCCTCCCAGGCATTATTTGTCAAAGTTCAACTGGGCTTAGTCAACAGTTTTCCCTCGGGTTAAGTTAAAGCTAAAAACTTAGATTATTTATTATTATTATTTATTCTCCACTATCCTTATTTCATTAGTTCCCATTTGACATTTACCTAACACGTTCCCACCCATGGTACACACGATAGTTGACAAAGCCAAGGTGTTGGGATTGTTGAGGCTCTGGGAGTTGAGTGATAAATCCAATTTTCTCTTTTTTCTTTCACTTCTTACTTGTAAGCAGCTAGTTGGCCTGTGTTTCTTTGACTTCTTTGAAGGTTTAGAGTTAGGTGGTCAAGTGGTCACTGCGTCTCCCCTGGGGCTGATTACTCCTTCCTTTTGAAATTGATGATATTTTTGGTCCACTGGGCATGCTGAACTGTCCACATTGTTTGGTTTTTCTAAATTGTGTCATGGCACCTGAGCTTCCAAACTTCTGTGTTATTTTTGTTCTGTGTAGCTATGTGAAATGGAACATTATGTTTGATAAAAGATTATTTTGAACATTTCTATCTCTTTTACCCACTACTTTGCAAAGTCTGAACTGGTGACACATCTAATTCAGCAAGGCGGCAGTAGCTTGTTTTTATAAAAATTCTCCTCCCTCCTCTGTGAGCTTATTTGCAGTGAAGTTGACTTTTTACAGTAAATTGAGCATTTGTAGATTTGGAAGATGGATCAGGAGTAATCCAGGCAGCAGCTTCAAGATTATTTCTATGCTCTTTGCTGGATTAGAATTTTAGGGCTGCTTAGGTATACTTCTCATTTAAGGTAGTACTGTCTTTCTTTTGTAAGAGAAGAGAGCCCACTTAAAATTTGTGTAAAATCTAATTGATGTGATTCTAGTACTATGTTTGACTGGCTTTGTGATATGAATGGTTGTATGTGTGGTGTATTGGTAGGAAAAGTCAGGAACTGTGGATTTAATTTGCATCA
This sequence comes from Balaenoptera ricei, assembly GCF_028023285.1. NCBI lineage: Eukaryota > Metazoa > Chordata > Mammalia > Artiodactyla > Balaenopteridae > Balaenoptera > Balaenoptera ricei. The sequence continues at coordinate 73,586,593 of NC_082639.1, read as the reverse complement.
TTGCATTTGATGGGAAGATTTTTCATGTGTAATTTTGTCATTGCTATTATTTAAAATATATTTTTTCCAAGTATTTAATAAATAAAATCTGTAATCATGTGTGACATTCATAGTGATTGCTGAAAAATCAGGACAATAATTTTAGCACACGTTTCAGTTTATATTTAGAATCGGTCTGTCTGCAGTTACCCAAACAAATATGTGCTAGCTACTCTATGGAGAGGAAAGATAGAAATTGAACACTTTCTACAATCAGCTTAGTTCACATGAAACCAGATGCAGACGTTTTCATTTAGCTGTAGGTTTGATCACATCCAAGACGATAATATTGTATTTAATTACTTAGCATCTCTCAATCTAGAATCCTAAAGATTGGCAGATATTACTTCCTCCGTTTTAATGATGTGAGAAATCGAGCTAGGCAGAGGGGAAAAAAAAACAGGCACAATGCATGCCGAATCATCGTAGGATTAGAAATTGGTCTACAGCTGCCGCTTTAATACTAATTTTGACAATAGGTGCTACTATTTACGGTTATATGTAAAAAAGGGGATGACCTTCATTCATTTATTAGATAGTTTTAATGGTTTTACTACTTTTACAGTATTTGAGAAAAAAAAAAAAACTCGTCAAATCCATTGAAGACTTTTTCCTAATCTCTGATGTCTACTTTTAGTCCATGTCAGTTTCACCCTTAGTGAACACACACATACTTCAACCATTATTTTTGGAAAATGTAAACAAGTTATTTCTGGAACTTGCTGCAAAAATTAAAGGAAAACAGACATTTTAATATTCAGGAAAGTTTTAAAGGGAGGGATCAGTGCTTCTTAAAATCAAGTGGACTATACATATGTGGAAAACTTTTTCACTTGTCAGAAGTCAGTGCCGAATGGGCATTTCTGGCAGAAAGAAAAGTTTGCTGCTACATATGTTAGGAGGTTGTCATTTTGGAATAGGAAGCATTTCCTTTTTTAAAAATGTATCTTGGGTATGTGTGGAGAGCTATTTTCATCCTTGACTAAGGAATTAAAAGTTAAATGTATTTTTCATTAGTTATAGTATGGCCTATTTACTTCCATAATGTGCTTGAAAGCGTATCTGTGAATTTTGTTTTTGAATTCATAAGGAACCAGAATAATAAATATAGGATGAAGTGAAGGTCCTAAAGTATAGCTTCTACTGAGAACAAAATTAAACAAATACACTCAGCAGTACCTGTGAACAGATATTTAGATCTCCAAGTAAAATTACCTAATGGTAATCCAAGAGTTTTTCTCCCCTTGGTATAACTATACATATTATGGTAATATGCAAGTGATATTCATGTTTTCTTGAAGAAAGAAGTCCAGAGTAGTGTAAAAATACTGTGATTTATGTAATTATTTGGGTGATTTCTGATATTTTGTAGGCATTCCACAAATGCAACAATTTTTTCTTTCAGTTAATGTTTTGTATTTTTTATTGTGATAAAAACACATAACATAAAATTTACCATGTTAACCATTTTTAAGTGTATAGTTCAGTAGTGTTAAATATATTCACATTGTTGCTAAATATATTCACATTGTTGTGAAATAGATCTCTAGATCTTTCTCATTTTGCAAATCTGAAATTTTATACCCATTAAACAACAACTCCCCTTTCCCCTTCCCCCAGGTCTCTGGTAACCAGCATTCTACTTTCTGTTTCTATTAGTTTTAGTAGTTTAGATACCTTAATATAAATGGAATCATACAGTATTTGTCTTTTTGTGACTGGTTTATTTCACTTAATAAAATGCCCTAAGGTTTTATCCATGTTGTAGCATATGACAGGATTTCCTTCCTTTTTAAAGCCAAGTAATATTCCATTGTATATACACCACATTTTGTTTATCCATTCATCTGTTGATGTATATTTGGGTTGCTTCCACATCTTTGCTATTGAGAATAGTGCCGTTATGAACATAGGTGTGCAAATATCTCTCCAAGACCCTGCTTTCAGTTCTTTTTGATATATAGCCAGAAATGGGATTGTTGTTATATCATCTTTGGAGAAATGTCTGTGCAATCCTTTTCCCATTTTTAAATCTGGTTATTTGATTTTTTGTTGGTGAGTTGTTGGAGTTCTTTATATCAGATAAATGATTTTCTCCCACTCCATAGGTTGCCTTTTCACTCTATTGATTGTGTTCTTTGATGTACACAAAAATTTTGTTTAATGTAGTCCCATTTGTCTAGTTTTGCTTTTATTGCCTGTGTAGCACTATTTTTAGCAGTTTAAAAATGTATTGATAGAATTGTTTCAAGTTGTTGTTTATTATTTTCCTCTTTATTCTTTGAAGTCCATGAGATTATTTTTGAGACTTTGCAATTATGATGCCTGATATAATTATTTAACAAATTATACTTAATTTTGATTAACTTTTTCTTTTTGGAAGATCCATTTTTTAATCTGTTTAATGTAGAATTTTGTTGCTATAATTTAACTAATATGTTAATAGGAATTATGTTAAACCTGTACATTAATTTAGGGATAATTAACATTTAAAAATAATTAATTAATTAATTAATTAATTAATTTTTGACTGCATTGGATCTTTGTTGCTGTGCGTTGGCTTCCTCTAGTTGCGGCAAGTGGGGGCTACTCTTCGTTGCGGTGCTAGGGCTTCTCATTGCGGTGGCTTCTCTTGTTGTGGAGCGCGGGCTCTGGGCACACAGGCTTCAGTAGTTGTGGCACGTGGGCATGGTAGTTGTGGCCCATGGACTTAGTTGCTCCATGGCATGTGGGGTCTTCCCAGACCAGGACTTGAACCCGTGTCCCCTGCATTGGCAGGCAGATTCTTAACAACTTCACTGCCAGGGAAGTCCAGAATTAACATCTTTACTACATTGATTCTTCCAATCTGTGAACATGATATGTGTCTCCAGGTATTTACGTCTTCCTTGATTTCTTTTATCAAAATACCATAATTTTAATTACACATATCTTGCACATGTTTTGTTAGATTTATACTTAAGTATTTCATATTCTTTGGAGCAACCGTAAATGATACTGCATTAAAAATTTTTGTTTCCATTTCTTTGCTGTCAATATATAGAAATGCAATTGGTTTTTGTGTTGGTCTTGTATCCTGAAACCTTACTGGACTCTACATTTTGGATCTAGGACTGTAGATCCTTTGATTTTTTTTAATGTAGGCAATCATGTCATTTGCAAACTGAAACAATTTCTTTTCAATCTGTATGCCTTTAATTTATTTTTCTTGCCTTGTTGCAATGGCTAGAACTTCTAGTATTGTGCTAAATAAGAATGGTGAGAGTGGACATCCTTGCCTTCTTCCCAATATTAGAGAAAAATTATTCTGTCTTTTACAATTAAGTATGATGTTAGCTGTATGTTTTTTTATAGATGTTCTTTATTAGGTTGAGGCATTTCCCCCCTCTGTTCCTAGTGTACTGAGACTTTTTATCCTGAATGGTTATCAAATTACATCAAATGCTTTTTATGCAACAATTGATATGGACATGTGATTTTTCCCTTAGCCTATTGATATGGTGGACTGTATTGATTAATTTTTTAAATATTGAATCAGCCTTGCATACATGGAATAAATCCCATTTGGTCATGTATACATGACACACACATACATACACACATACCAACACACATACATATACATGCTTATTGTAGTATTCAATTTGCCAACAATGTTAAATATTTTTTGCTATTAATTTCAGGAGAGATATTGGTTGTAGTTTCCTTTTTGTTGTGCTTCCTTTATTTGGTTTGGTTGTTAGAATATTACTGGCCTCATGTGGTATTAAGAAACTACCGCTTGTTGAGTTTGGTGTTGTATCAAATTCAAATATCTATAATAACCTGAGAAGGGTATTAAAATACTCCTTTTTCCAACTACATATCTCTGTGAGGCCAATTTTTTCCATATATTTCAACCAGAAGAACTTATCAAAATGAATGCAGAAACAGGTATGAGAATCTATTTTCTTGAAGAAAGATATTAGAGGAATTTGAAAAAGTACAAAACATTGTTACTCACTCCTTTTTAAAAAAACTATGGTTATTTTTTAATACAGTATGTTTTTGTTAACATGTAATGGTTTTATTATTGTTATTTTAAAATGAATGAATCAGTATTTTAAACATTTATCAGTTTTACTTTCTAATAAGCTGAATATTGATAGATATGACCCACAAAAACAAAGCTCAACAAAACTGAAAGAGCATAAAGAGTTCCAGCACCAAAAGTTTGAGAAGCACTACTAAGACGACCAAGGCAAGGAGAAAAGTGAAGCCAGAGGCATGGGCATATTCATCTCACACTTGGCATTGGTTTAAATAAGTTGTTACATGTGCACATTTTCCTCTTTCTCTGCTAGTATTTTTATTTCACAAAAAGATGCTTTTTTCCTCCACATCAATTCATTGATATGTATGCTAATCTCTTAGGAAAAAATACGATAAATAGACCAATAGAAGTCCATAATGTAATCTTCACAAAATGAAATCCCTCAAAATTATCTCCACCCTAACTTTAACAAATGTCTTATACAGACTTATAACTATATTTTAAGTTACAAATTATAATAGAAATATTAATTCAGTTATAACTTATGCAAGGATGAAGTAATTTAGAATGTTTTACCAAGAATTGACTAAAAGATAGTGCAAGAAAAATTTACATTACTGTCTTTTGATTTTGATTATTGTAAATGGCTTTTCTTTTGTATTTTTCCCCAGTACTTCATTGAAGTATAATTTGTATATAGTAAAATGTACACCTTGTAGAGTTTTTATAAGATTTTGGTAATACCATTTGAAGTTACCTAGTTTGTAATAGAATGAACATGCAAGATGAGATGATAAAAAAATCTTAGAATATCAGTGAGGGAAAAAATAAGATGAAGTGAGCTAGGGGAGACATTAGCTCACAAAATCCATGTTACGAAATCCTGCATGTCTATTAGAGCTGGACACGCTTTTTTTTTTTTTAACATCTTTATTGGAGTATAATTGCTTTACAGTGTTGTGTTAGTTTCTGCTGTATAACAACATGAATCAGCTGTATGCATATGTATATTCCCCATATCCCCTCCCTCTTGCATCTCCCTCCCACCCTCCTTATCCCACCCCTTTAGGTGGTCGCAAAGCACTGAGAGCTGGGCACAGATTTAACTCAAGCTTTCTAACTTCCAGGCAAAGAGGGACATACAAAAAGTTTAATGATTAATTGAAAAGCTAATCAAAGAGAAAAACAAACCAATTGCCTAAGAGGAACAAAGTTGTTCCTATGTAGAATCCAAAGTGAAATTTATGCTACAGTTTCTTTTAAAGTGGATTCAGTATAGTGTAATGCAAAATGTCTTCAACATCCTTACAGTGGAATTCAGTAGGATTCCTTGGGCTATTTTTTATAATGTCCTTCAATGGGCCCATGATGTGGATCTGTGTCTTTGGGGGAAGTAACCTCCAAAGATCTGATTATTTTCTTCTCTAACATGAGAATAATATCTGCCTTGAGAGCATTGTGATATAGGTGAAGATTATAGTCTGTGCTCAATAAATGATAACTATTCTTCTGTTATAGGGTGGCTGTGACCAGCAGTGTAGTGTGGTCCAGGTATGTAGCTCTCTGATGATCTGGCTTAATCTAGGAATGGATGTTACAGTGTCTCAAAGAAAGTTCTGCATACCTTTTAGGAATTCCTTCATACATATTATTATTCTTAGCTGAGATGTTAAGGAGCAATCCGTTTGAGGTTTTGCTCCCTGAGAATTACCTGCTATTATTTCTTTTCAGTCAAGTAAAGAATTCCATGATTTGAGAGTCAGCTGGACCGAGTAATAGGACTTTACCAAATGTATATACCTAAATAGAAGGCCACAGCTCCTCTGCAGCAAATGGGCTAAAGTAATGATCTTAGACAGGTTTAAATCTCCTCCAAAATCAATTTTGCATTTGTTCCAACACACAGAAGAGTAGGTGTTGGAAGTCCTAAATTTATGACATGGAATGTGGCTCCAAATGCCCATTTCAGCTAGAACAGTTTCAGGTACAGATAAAATAGTTGGAATTACCACTTCCGCCTCTCTTGCAGAGAAGTGTAATTTTTTTCTTCAGACCAAAATATTTTTTCTGGAGTGTTTTTTAAACGATCAGTTAAGTTTCTATGGAGAGAAAGTGAAAACAAAATTGTTGGGGTTTAGAAAATTCTCACCTAGCAAAAGTTGAATTAGGCCTCAGACCTTTTTGAATAGAGGAGTAAAATTAGTTTGTAGTAACTGCATGAGCATTTTAGGTTGGTTTGCTTCCTTAAGCAGTAGTCTTTTAAAGTCAACTATCAGATCAACGTAATGGGTATTTGATTTTTAAAAATCTTTTGAGCGTTTGAGTCTAATTTTCTTTCATTAGTAATCCCGTGAGAATTTGCCTTAAGTAAGTCCTACAATCTGTACACATTTTCCACATCATTTAAAGCCTTCTGGGGCTGCCCACGGTGGACTAACTCAGATTCACTGTGATGTCTGCAGGCGGCTGAAGCTAGAGCACGGGCTCCTCTCTGTTTCCCAGGGCCCACAAGAGAAAGGACGGCCCAGATCCTTCTTGTCCAGACTAAATCAGTGGGAAGGTCATGATCTTAGGTTTGGAGTCAGTTAGGTACTTTTAACATGTGCTAATGAATGAATTAGACTCAATTTTATATCCTAGCCTCAGTGATTGTTTTGAAATTCTAAGCAACTAATTTGATTATAACATAGCTAAATTTCCATCATATTAGACATTTCCATTTTCCTCACTGCCAGATTAGAGTTTTGGGGTTTAAATAAATGCTTATTTATTTGTAATATATAAAGATAACATAATCTATTATTAATTATAAATGATTATTAATATATAGTATTATATGTTATAATAATATAATAAACTATAATTCTCATTCAGTTTTCCTTTTCCAAATACCAAAACACCTCTTGCTTTATTGGAAAGTCTTCTGTATAGTTTGATTTAATTTTGATTTAAACTGATCCTTAAAAAATGAGTTTTACCATGAGTTACAAAAATCAGTTATACAAATATAAAAATATTTAATTATTAGATTTATGCTACCTATTTATTAGTCTTGCTTTCATGGTTGAGATTTGCAGTTTCTCATAGGAAAACTAGATGAATGTTTAATTTTTGGCAAAGAGCATTTCTTCTCTATATTATGGAAAATCTGCAGGATGTCATTCTAGAGGGTAAATACGAGAGCTACCCTTTCCCCTCCCCTCCCCTCCCCTCCCCTCCCCTTCCCTCCCCTCTCCTCTCCTTTCCTCTCCTTTCCTTTCCTTTCTTTCTATGACTATAATTTATCTGTCTCATTTGAGTTTTGGATGTGGTTCTGGTTTAAGGTCCCTTAGTCCATCTCCTCTAATTAGTGGATTCTGGTCTGTGAGGAGCCAGATAAATGGACTGGGAAGCTGAGAAAGAAAAGCTTCTCTGGTTCATATAGTTCCCAGGGCACATTTGTAACTCAATCTCTATGACTGGTATCTGCATCATTTTTATCCTGATGGTCTTCTTAAGCAGTTGTCTGAGACTGTATAATATAATAGATGAAGGGTTATTATTTTAGCTCTAAAATGTTTAGGTATATATTTGGTAGGTGAGATAGCTGTTATATAAATTCTAATGGACTAAAATGGGGAAAATAGGAAATTCATTTTTTTTGTTATAGGTTACCTCCAGGTTATAAAGTACAAGCTAAATACTTAGCAGAGTATAGGTGAAATAGTCATATAACTCTTGTTAACGAAATTACGTGAAAAAGGAAAACGTTACTGTATTCTAAAAACATACTTAAATTATCCAATCTTGGGATCACAGTATAGCTCTGCAAATTATTTCTTTTACCTCCCCACTGCCCTTTTCTGGTCCAGAGGAACCACATTTAAATTGAAATTCAAATGTAGCGAGCTCAGAGTTTTGTCTACTTCCAGTCCTTCTGTCTGTGCTCCAAGAGGAAATACTTGGCTTATGACCATTACTTTACCCTCTTTGGACATCATCAGAACTGTGGGCGCTGCAGCCTGCTTCTTCCTGAGATGAATCCGCGATGCTGTCTGCCAGTCAGCTCCAGCCATGGCTGTCTGTTCATTCTAATAGTTGGGCCCCTAACGTTAGGTGAAGCTACATAAAGTAGAAGGTCATAAAGCCATTTGATTTGGGCCAAAAATTTGAAACCAAAGAATGGTATGTGATTTTCTTCTTCATGTTTTAAGATTGCAAAAGTTTGTAAGTAGAAATTTTGAAGGTTAACTTTGCAGAAAGACTGGCAGAAATTTTCACATGGATTCCTAAAATAGATTTTTAGGGAGTATGCTTTCTGGCATTCTTCCAGTTTTAATTCTCATTTATATCCTATTATAATTTTAAATTACTTTCTTCTAATGCTAAATAAATTTGAGTTCTGTTTTATTTAAATTTCTATAGCTTCTATTAACTGGTGCTTACTAGATATGGTGAATGATATCTGTTAAATGTCTTAATTATTCAGATCACTGTGATAATATTGGACTTTTGACTGATCAGGGATATAAGATATTAAAACCGCATATTTGTATATTTGTATATATATTTATATATATATAATGTATATTTTTAAAAGACTTTTTTTGAATAATCAAATAGTGCCAGTATTTCAGTGAAGTTAAGAAATGTGAAAGACATAATAAAATACCTTTATTTAGATGAACATAGATGATAAAAAGAGTTTGGTGGAGTTAAGAATTTAAGATTAAGAGAGAATAAATCATTATTTGTTTCGTTTTGATTTGCCTTTTAGTAAAAATTTTTTTTTCCCCATTACCATTTGGAATGGAAACAAATGGAAACAAAACATAACCTGTGTAGTGTATTTTGTTTGGTAAGTGTTCAGTAAATCTGTTTAATTAAACCAAGTATGAAAACAGAAATTGGAAAAGTCTATTTAATATTAAAATAGATAAGAGAGTAGGCTGGTATAAACAATGTAGGCTAATGCAATAGAAATACTGTCAAAGTTTGTCTTCCTGCTTCTTTGATGTAATCCTTGGCAGAGAAAGGGTGTCATGTAGACTAGGTGTCGATAAGCCAGATATTAAAGTAACAATATTTGTGATTATTTAGAAAGATGGAAGATGTGATTCATTCTTAATTTATATTTTGTATCACCAAAATTTCATGAGTAAAATAATGCAGAGTTGCTGCAACCTAATTAAAAAAAACCCAAACAATCACATTAAGCTCTACTATGTATCAGGCTCTGTGTTTTGTTCATATTGCTCAGAATGAGAGACACTGCCTTTTCCAGTAAAGAACTTTAAATCAAATACTTTAAAAATATGATACAATGTGGTAGATTTTGTAACAGTGTTCATGTGAAGGACAGACCATTCTGCCTAAGAGATAGAAGGAAAAGAAGGGGCATCTAAGCTGTGCTTGAATGTTGGGTGGTGAAGGAATCATTCCAGGATTAGAGAAAAACACAGGTTAAGTGTATGCAAATTAGAAAATGAATACCATTTTCAGGATCGTCTTTTTATCTCATGCTTTTATCTCTAGCTAGAATATTTTTCAGACATATTTGGCTGCAACTCATGGTAAGAAGAAATAACAATTTATTTCTTGCCATAGTATACATACACCCAAACACACCCATGCGTTCCCCCCACCCCCTACCAGAAAGAAAAATGTCAAGACTCAGTACTTACTTTTCCTCCTACATGCAGTGTAGTCTGTCTCTCTTATATTTTCATCTGTTCTATTCTTTCATTTAAAAATGCTGATTGAATCTCAAAAAATTGATTTCATGACCCTCTATAGGTCATGGTCTGTATTTAAAAAACAAATAAGCAAAAACCTGTACTAGAGTTCAGAATTCATAGGGAGGACCCTTTCATACCCAATATGCAGGTTTACAAAGGAACTATTTGGCTTTTTCTCATCAGGGTTTCAAGATTGTGAGAAACATGATGGCTTTAGCATATTTGCAGTTCAGAAGGCAACATGGTATAGTTCGAAGGTCTTGAGAGTTGAGGAGACCTGTCCAAGCCTTTGACAAGTTAGTGAATCTCTCTGAATCTCAGTTTTCCCATCTATAAAATGGAATTAATAAAACAATCTATGAGGATCAAATGAAATAACACATCTATTTAAATAGTGGTTCTCAAACTTTTCTGTATGTTTAAATCATATGGGGAGCTTTAACAAATTTCAATGCCCAGCCTGTAACTCAGACCAATTAAATTGGAATTTTGGGGGCTGGGACCCAGGCAAGCATCAGTATTTTTTTTTTTCTTTTTTGAAACTTTATATTTTTTGAATAGCAACTCTTCATATTCCCCTCCCTTCAGCTCCTGCCAACTGCCATTCTTCTTTCTGTTTCTCCTTGTTTGACTATTTTAGACACCTCATAAAAATGTTATTATGCAATATCTGTCATTCTGTGACTGGTTTATTCCACTTAACATAATATCCTCAAGGTTCACCCATACTGTCATATATGGCAGGATTTCTTTCTTTTTTAAAGCATAATAATATTCCATTATGTGCATATACCACATTTTCTTTATCCATTCATCTACTGATGGACATTTAGGTTGTTTCCATGTCTTGGAATGAACCTGGGAGTGCAGATATCTCTTCATAATCATGATTTCAATTATTTTGGATAAATACTCAGAAGTGGAATTGCTGGATCATATGGTAGTTCTATTTTTAATTTTTTGAGGAAACTTCATACTGTTTTTCACAGTGCCTGCACCATTTTACATTCCCACCAACAATGTGAGAGGGTTCCAGTTTCACCTCATCCTCACCAACACTTGTTATCTTTTTTTTTGTTTTTTGGATAATAGCCAGTCTAATTGTGTGAGGTGATATCTCATTGTGGTTTTGATGTGCATTTCTCTGATAATTAGTGATATTGAGAGTCTTTTCATATTCCTGTTGACCATTTGCAAGTCTTCTATGGAGAAATGTCTATGCAACTCCTTTGCCCATTTTTTAATTGGTTTATTGTTTTGCTATTGAGTTGAAGGAGTTTCTCATATATTATGACTATTAACCCCTTATCAGATATATGGTTTGCAAATATTTTCTCCCATTCTGAAGGTCATCCTTTCACTCTTTTGACAGTTTCATTTGCTGTGCAGAAGCTTTTTAGTTTGATGTAGTCCCACTTGTCTATCTTTGCTTTTGTTGCCAGTACTTTTGGTGTCATATCCAAGAAATCATTGCCAAGACCACTATCATGAAGCATTTCCCTTGTTTTCTTCTAGGATTCTGCAGTTTCAGGTTTTACATTTAAGTGTTTAATCCATTTTGATTTTTTGCATATAGTGTTAAGATAGGGTCCAATTTCATCCTGTTGCATGTGGATGTACAGTTTTCCCAACACCATTTGTTGAAGAGACTATCCTTTCCCTACTGTTTATGCTTGGAATCCTTGTCGAAGATCAGTTGACCATATTTACGTGGGTTTATTTCTGGACTCTCTTTTGTTCCATTAGTCTGTGTGTCTACCCTCATGTCAGTATCATGCTATTATACTTACTATAAGTTTGTAATATATTTTGAAATTAGGAAGTGTGTTACCTTCAGTTTTGTTCTTTCTCAAAATAGTTTTGGCTTTTTGATGTCCTTTGTAGTTCCATATGAATCTTAAGATTGTTTTCTCTATTTCTATAAGAAATGTCATTGGGATTTTGGTAGGGATTGTATTGAATCTGTAAGTCATTTTGGGTAGTGTGGCTATTTTAACAGTATTGTCTTCTAATTCATGAACGTGGGATGTCTCTCCATTTATTTGGCCCTTTTAGGATTTCTTTTGTCACTGTTCTGTAGTTTTCAGTGTACAAGTTTCACGTCCTTATTTAAGCTTATTCCTAAGTATTGTATAGGCATAAGTATTTTTTGAAACCTCCTCTGGTGCAGTGTATGTTGAAATGCCTGACTGTGAAGCCTATAGTGCAATGTGTGGAATATGGTAGGCATTTGATACATGTCTGGTTTCCTTGATTAACAACATCAACAGTAATGTATAGCTAACCCTTCTGTGGTGCTTACTATGTTTTAGGCACTGTGCTAAATAAGCACTTTTCATATCATGTAGAAAACACTATGTTTTGTTTTTGTTCTGTCAAACAATAGAATAGCATATGACTGAGAAAAAAAGGGAGAACACTGCTTACTAGAGAGGAAAATGGCTACTTTTATCATCAGGAGCTGAGTTACCCATGCAGTTATTTCAATGAATTATAGAATTGTCTTTCACTGAACAGCCTCAAGAATATAGATTGGATACCTTAAAAAATATTTTAGACTTACACAGTGACTTATACTTACACAGGTATAGCAGATCAGTTTGATTCAGATAAATATCTCAAACATAAGTATTCTAGTTTTAGTAGAAATGTATTGATATTATATAGTGGATTGTGTCTGGTGTATATTTTCTAGAAAGTACAAAAAAGTGAGTATTAACCTACAAATGCTTTTGCCACTTGACATCAAAATCTGTTATGCTTAATGTCATGATGACTGGAATATTTTTTGTGTGCTTATTAACAAGGTCTATATTTTCCATTGTATTAAGTCGATATACTTAGTAGTCTTCTGGTATGCTTTTTGCTATTGTTGTTTGTTTTGATTTTGGTCTTAGGAAGCTTATTTATTTATTATAATTATTTTTCAGTATGATTTTTCTATAATATAATTGCTTCAAAAAGAATATCTGAATGATTTATTTCAAATATATAATTTATTAGTTGCCTTTGCATTTAAATAAGAATTTACTAGTTCTTGTCATAATCTTTAGTTTGCTTCTTAGTTTTCAATAACAGCTTCCATAATGGTGACTGAGAAAGTATTCATTTTTCATGGACGTATGTGTTCCTTATACTTAATAATGTTCAAATAACAAAACAAACATTTTTTTGTGTCCAGGAAATGGATTTGTAAGTTGCTACATCAACTTTGTTTAGATAAAATGCATTCTTGTCTTACCTTTTTCTTTGTGCATTTTCTTTCAACCTATTCACATATTAAAGCATTTGTAGGGTACATATGCTCTTAAATTTAAATGAGTTAGTAGATGTAAAGTTCTTAGAATAGTATCTGGTACTTAGTAAACATTTACTATATGTTAGTTATTATTTATTGGCAGTGACTTACAAAAATGCATAATGCAAAAGTGTATCATGGTAGAGTCAGATATTTGCAAAAGAAGTTGAAGAACTTTATGCTTTCTGACTGAGAATAAAAGTTGGTATTTCTGCTTGTCAGTGCACCTGAAAATGAAATGCTTGATATACCAACAGGCATCATGTATTCAAAGCTGAAATTAGGTATTTAAAATTGAAGTGTCAGATTTCAGGAAGGAAAATTAGCTTTTTAAGGTTTTACAGCTGATTTAGTTTAAAAAGCTTTGCTATTGAGGATATCAAGAAAATTGAAGAATTTTAAGCCTAAAGAAGGGCTTAATCCTTTACTTTGTTAGCCTTTGTAGGCACAAAATTAAATTCATTTGATAGCAGTAGAACAGTTTTGAGGTGAAGTACTAGTAGAGAAAGGAAGAACATTTTCTGAATGTAGGATTTGAATGAAGGATTATTTGTTTCCAGAGCATTCCAATATGGTAAAACCCAAGCTAGGAATAATCCACTTGGCTTGGACTCTAGAATTTGTGAGAAGTATCTAAACCATTGAGTTGAGTCTTATGAAGATTGACATGTATTGTCAGTATGATTATCTGCCATGTGCTCTCTGCTGTCATCATTCTCAAATTATTACCTTTGACACTGTGGAACTATTAGAGTCTCTTGTGATTGACAGTTGAAATCTAGAATGTGTCACACAGGACAGCCATTGTCAGAGGCCATGTGATTTACTTAGAATTAATGACTAAGCATATTTTGTAGAGGCAAATGAAATCATACACTCCTTATGTGACTGAAAAAAATGGCTTAATTTTGTTAGGAAGAAAAATTTAACTCTCAACCCATCCTTTCCACCCTCTTCCCTTGGCTTTCCTCCCTTACTCTTTTTTGTTTCTCTTTTTTTATTTTTGGCTGCGTTGGGTCTTCGTTGCTGCGTGTGGGCTTTCTCTAGTTGTGGCGAGCAGGGGCTGCTCTTCGTTGTGGTGCACGGGCTTCTCATTGTGGTGTCTTCTCCTGTTGCAGAGCATGGGCTCTAGGTGCGTGGGCTTCAGTAGTTGCAGCACGCGGGCTCAGTAATTGTGGCTCGTGGGCTCTAGAGTGCAGGCTCAGTAGTTGTGGCACACGGGCTTAGTTGCTCCGCGGCATGTGGGATCTTCCCGGACCAGGGCTCAAACCTGTGTCCCCTGCATTGACAGGCGGATTCTTACCCACTGTGCCACCAGGGAAGCCCTCCCTTACTCTTATTTCTTTCTTCTTCCTTACTTCCTTTTCCTTATGAAAAATTAACTTCATCCTTTTGAAAAACGTTTCCATATAAATATGCTATGATATACATTTCCCCCCATTCTATATTCCCTTTGATTAAAGGTCTTAGGGTGTGTTAAAATGATGCTAACGGAAACTAAGCCATGGCATTGTATGACATTAGCATACAACTGTGTTGTTTAAAGTGCTGTGCTATGTCTTCCCATTAAGTTTATTAATTTCTGAAAAGAAGATCGTGCTCATAGAGAGTTTACTGTGGAGGTTAGTCACAGAAGGAGAGATTTGGTGAATCTGAATGGATACAGTATAAGGATGAATTTTGTGCCTGGCTGTAGAGAGGTAGCGGGATTAAGTTTCTTTTTAAAAAAGCAACGAATTTGGTGTTGGACCTGGGCTCTAGCCTTAGCTGGTACCTAGCATGGCCTTAGGCAAGTCAACTAACTTCGTAACTTTCAGCTTATTCATTTGTCAAATGAAAAAGAAAAATCTTATTAAGTTGGCCTTATAGTGTTGTGAAGGGCAAAGGGATTGATAGTGTGAATGCTGGAGTAAAGCTGTTCTTTGTGCATAAGTGATAAGGTACCAGTCTTACCACTTACAGCAATGTAACTTCATCTATTCATCTGTAAAATGGGAATGATAATAGTTCCAGACTCATAGCGTTTTTGTAAGTATTACATGAGATAATCTATATAAAGCATTTTACATAGTGCTTTGTACAGAGCAAATATTCATTCATTTATTCACTCATTATTGAGCGCCTGTCATGTCCCAGGTGCTTTTCTAGGTGCTTGGAAAACACCTGTGAGCAGAACCAAACATAGTCGCATTTCTTTGCAAGTTTATAGGCCAGTGACAGAGATGGAATTGATTAAAAATAAATGTATAATTATTACTATTAGTGCTATGAAGGAAAAGTACCCAATGTTCTGAGAGTAATGTCAGGGAAGGTGGGCTCTAACTAGGCAAAGGCCAGGGACAGATGGAGGTGGATTTCAGTCAGAAAGAATATCATGTATAAAGCCTAGGTAGTGGGAACATGCAGTGGGTGGTTACCGCACAGAGAGTGAAAGGGAAGGTGGCTCAGAGGCTGGAAAGACAGGCAGGCTAATCGGTACTTGCATCTGTTCAGGGTTCCATCAGGGAAGCAGAACCACTAAATATTTATTATAAAGATGAAAAGCAGCCTACAGAGGGCTTATAATTTTGCATCTGGTGCTGGGTCAGCAGGGCTGAAAATCGGAAAGAACTAATATGAACTAGAATCTACTAGAACAGATTGGAACCCATAAGAACAAACTGGAACGTATATCTGACTCTTGCCTTCTTTAGTCTTGACAATGTGGGTGACCTCCAGGAAGAGGTGCTGTTCTTTGCCATGGAGCTGCACGTGTGCCTGGTCCAGAAAGGCTTGATGTGCCAGGATTTGGAGAAGCTGAAGATCTGGAGCAGCTGCAGGCTCAGATGCTGCTCTATACCAACAGGGGGAGCCAGCAGATTAGTATCAACATGCGCAACAGTGCATGACGCCCCTGTACTGACCTTTGGAGCACAAAGGCTACTTCTTTACTTCTGCCTTCAAAATTGCATGCAGATTTCTTCTTGTGGCTAACTCTAACCTGAAACTATGTAAGGAAGGGATATCTAGGAAATATTGTTAGCTTAGCTGAATTGACTAGTACCACAGGTCTTTTTGGGAAAGGTCTTTTTGGGCCATGAGTGGGCTTTTGGATTTTATCAGATGAGCACTGAAAAGCTGTCAAAGGGGTTTAAGCCAGCTAGGATGATGGGGGGAAGGGAAGTGCGAGAGTAACATGACAAAATTGTGATCAGATTTGTATTTTGGAATCTGCCTTGTAGGAAATGGATTGGAGGGGACTAAGAGTATAAATATGAGTATTTCTATTAGGAACCTAGTGTAGTGGTTCAAGTGAAAGAGTGATGGTGGCTAGGACTAGATGTGGAGGTGAAGGGGACAGAAACAAGTAGATGGGTTCCAAAAATAATCAGGGGGTAAACAAAGCAGGACTTGAGCATGGAATTGCTAGGGGGTAGGGAGAGGAAGATTCCAAGATTATGAGTTTGGTTTTGAGTTTGTGGTGACATTGAGAATATCCAGAAGATGGAAATGTTCAGTAAGCAGTATGATATTAATATTAGTCATTGCTGTAGTAGTAGAACCATCAGTAGTAGTTGTTAACATTATTATAGTTGACTTATTTTCTGGGGGCCTGAAACCATTTCTAATTTATATATGGACACTCAGTGCACTGCTCATTCCCTGGCATAGAACAGGACTAATTTTTTTATATCCCTCCCTCTCTCGACCACTATTTGTTGACAAAATCTCACATTTTCTACTCTTGTAGAGAGTTAACCTCTCTATGTCTATTAATTCTCCTTTTAGCTCTTAGAGAACCCTCATTCTGGGGTCAGTAAACTTTTCTGTATGAGGTCAGATGGTTTCTATTGCAACTATTCAGTCCTACCGTTTTAGGGCAAAAACAGCCTTAGACAATAATATGCAAATAGGGGGTCGCTGTGTTACACTAAATATTTATTTATAAAATAGGCAGTAGGCTGGATTTGGCCTGTGGGCTGTAGTTAGATCCTTGTGCCTAGCCCATTAGGCATTTCATTTCTTTTTTATTTTTAATTATTTTCAACTCACTGGCTCGACATATTCAAGTTTTTTCTCTCATATCCCTCTCTTACTACACACCTCCAAAAAGACCCAACTTTCCTTTAGACCTTCTTTCCCCTAAACTACATGCCATCTTTCTTTTCCCATTCCCTTTTGAAGGTCATCTCTTCCTTCTTTTATCTAGTAAACCCTCAGTAATCTGACTTTTCCTGTTGCGGTCCCCCAAACAGTCATAACCTCCACTTTTCTAAATAAGTTGACTACTTCTTGGTCGTTTTTCTTTTTGATTTTTCTTTCTGTAGTACTCATGTGGTTGATCATACCTTACCTTTTTGGAAACCCTGTTCTCCTTTTGACTTCTGTGACCCTGGAGTCTCCTTATTCTCCTCCTATCTCTGATGGTTATATATCACTACCTTTTTAAAAATTGAGGTCTCACACACATGCACACACACACAAATATATGTAACATATATAGAGTAAAGAGCACACATATTAAGGATACGGATTGATAGATTTTTAAGTATGTTTAAACTTGTGTAAGCATCACCCAGGTAGAGATATAGAACATTTCCAGCATCCCAGGTTTCCCTCATGACTGATCACAGTGAATGAACTCTGATTCTACCCAGAGGTGGCCTTTATTCTGAATTCTATCATTGTAGATTTAGGTTTTTTAAAAAAATTGAATCATAGTTGATTTACAATATTATATTAGTTTCAGGTGTACAACATAGTAATTCAATATTTTTATAGATTCTACTCCATTTACAGTTATTACAAACTAATGGTTTTATTTCTCTGTACTATAAAATATATCCTTGTTGCTTATTTATTTTATACATAGTAGGTTGTATCTCTTAATACCCATACCTCTATCTTGCGCCTCCCCTGTTTCCTCTCCTCACTGGTAACCAATAGTTTGTTCTCTATATCTGTGAGTTTGTTTCTGTTTCGTTATACACATTTGTCTTATTGTTTTAGATTCCACATATAAGTGATAACATAGAGTATTTGTCTTTCCCTGTCTGACTTATTACACTAAGCATAACACCCTCTAGGTACATCCACAGTTTTGCAAATGGCATTATTTCATTCTTTTTAATGGCTGAGTAGTATCCCTGTCTGTGTGTGCATGTGTGTATATGTGTGTACATCTTCTTTATCCATTCATCTGTTAATGGACACTTAGGTTGCTTCCATATCTTAGCTATTGTACATAATGCTGCTATGAACATTGGGGTGCATGTATCTTTTTGAATTAGTTTTTCATTTTCTTTGGATATATACCCAGGAGTAGAATAGCTAGCGCATATGGTATTTCTATTTTTAGTTTTCTGAGGAACCTCCATACTGCTTTCCACAGTGGCTGCACCAGTTTACATTCCCAGCAACAGTGTACTAAGGTTCACTTTTCTCTACATCCTCACCATTTGTTATTTATAGACTTTTTGATAATAGCCATTTTGACAGGCATGAGGTGATATCTCATTGTGGTTCTGATTTGCAGTTTCTTTGATGATTAGTGATGTTGAGCATTTTTAATGTGCCTGTTGGCCATCTGTATATCTTCTTTGGGAAAATGTCTATTCATGTCTTCTGCCCATGTTTTAATCGGGTTGTTTATTTTTTTTTGATACTGAGTTGTTTGAACATTTTATATATTTTGGATATTAACCTCTTATAAGTCATATCATTTGCAAATAATTTCTCCCATTCAGTACATTGTCTTTTCTTTTTGTCGGTGGTTTCTTTTGCTGTGCAAAAGCTTTTAAGTTTTTAGGTCCCATTTGTTTATTTTTGCTTTTATTTCAACAATATTGCTACTATTTAAGTCAAAGAGCGTTCTGCCTATGTTTTCTTCTAGGGGTTTTATGGTTTCAGGTCTTAAATCCATTTTGAGTTTATTTTTGTACATTGTATGAAAATATGTTCTAAATTCATTCTTTTATATGTAGCTGTCCAGTTTTCCAGCACCACTTATTGGAGAGATTGTCTTTTTTCCATTGTATATTCTTGCCTCCTTTGTTGTAGAATAATAATCATAAGTGCATGAGTTTATTTCTGGGCTCTCTATTCTGTTTCATTGATCTATGTGTCTGTTTTTGTGCTAGTACCATGCTGTTTTGATTATTGTGTAGATTTAGTTTTTCCTGTGCTTGAACCTCATATAAATGAAATCATACAGAATATATGGGCATACTATTTCGTATCCAGCTTCTTTCACTCATCATTATGCTGTGATAGTAATCCATGTTGTTGTGACTAGATGTAGTTCATTCTTTTTTAATATGTAGTTTTCCATTGTATTGATATGTCACAATTTATTTCTTCATTTTACTCTTAGTTGATATTTGGATTGTTTCTGGTTTCATCCTATTATTACTAAAGCTGCTATGAATATTCTCATACAAGTCTCTTGGTAGACATATGGGATGTGTTACTTACTGGGATTGTTGAAGTTTTAAGATAGAAAATGCTACTAAGTTTGAAATGTCAGAGGGAGAAGCTTTGGTTATAGAATCTGGAGTTTAAAGGAGAGTTAGGAACTAGAGGTTTAAATGGTGTAAATCCTTTCTTCCCATCTCTTCCTTTTTTTCCTCGTACCTTATATTTTTAGGATTGGTTTTTACGGGGCAGGGGGACTGGAGTGGGAAGTTTATTATTAGAGATAACAGAGGCATTAATACCTTAACAGCAAAGAGAACCAAGGACTATATGCCAAGAACTAGAAGGTAAGTCTGAATAGGCAGTAAAACTGTAGGATCCAGAAGAAACATTCAAGGATGGGGTACAGAACCAGGAGTGTAGCAAACTCCAGTGCATGCAGTGGAGTTGACAGAATGAAAGGTTCCAGCAGTGGGCCACTGAGGTGTATCCTGTGGATGTGAACCACATATGTAGAACCTCTACATCAACTTCAAAATCACACACACACACACGCACACACACACACACACACACACACACACAAAACCCAATCTAATTAATATAGAATACCTACTATGCAAATACAGCAAGTAAACAATATAAGCAACTATAGTGTACTTGATGTGCAATATCAAATCTCCTAGCACACCCATCTAAACCAGATTGTTATTCCTAAGTCCTCCATATAGAAACTGGATCCTAGACCTTGCTAAGAACTGGTGCTGATATTTTAACTTGTTTTTATATGATAGCTGGGCCACGATAGATGGTCTGTTGGTTGAATTTAAATCATAGTGTAGAATGGATCCATCATCAGGTAAGTGATAATTAAGTTTTGGACACAAATAATATAACTTAGGGATAGCTGTTGATTAAAAGCCCTCAGTGTCCTGCCCATATCTTTGGTACTTTACCACTTCATTATGCTCTCCCTACTTCCACCTGCTTGCCAACATCTGCATTACTTTCCCTTAGGGCTTTTGAGGACCTTTCTGGAAGCCATGGAACTACAGGCCCCTTGCCTTTCCAGGCCTCATCTCCCCACACCCACTCTCACCCCTCAGGAGGGCTAAAAGTGCTAGGGAATTAATACTCATCTGCCCCCTACAGCAGCCGTCAACCAATGATTGATCCCTGGGTGGGTTAACTCTGAAGCGTGGTGTTTTACGCTGGTTCTCAGAGTTTCCTCAGGGATTAAGCTTCAGCCACCTATAGTGTAGCTGGCTTTGACTGGCTTGATTGGCTTCCTTCCCTTACCTGTCTCACTTCCCAGTTCCCCTAACAGGATTTCCTGTACTTCCTGAAATAAACTACTTGTATCTGAATCCTAATATTAGGGTTTATTTATGGAGATCTCAAACTAAGGCAGATCTCTTTCGTAATATTCCCAGCTGAAAGGTAGACAAGTGAAGAACTACATCTTATTTATTTACTTTTTTTGATTAGCAATTGTTTTGATTTCTGACTGCTTCCTGGCATTTCTACTCAGACATCCCACTGATAATGTCAAACTGAAATCAGAACTTAAAAAGCACACTGCTCCCAGATTAATTAGGGAAAGAAGATTTCTAAGATTTTGCTTTATTTTCTATTCATCTCTAAATGGAAAAATTTTTAAGTGAGTTCAGTATTGCTATGTGTTCTTAATTTTCTCTGAGTTGCAATGTGAATAAAACCTCAAACAAGTATAACTTGTACTGTAACTTCATTGCTAGATATTTTTACTTGATGATCTAAGTCTTGGCTTGAATTCCTGGAATCTGGGATCACTTAGTTTACATTTTGATTTACTCTAGAAGTGTTAAAGTCTGAGGTAGTTTAGAAAATGTTTCAAGTACCAAAATAAACACAATGTTGTAATTCACAATCATAATCCTTGTGTACTACTTAGAAATCAGTCTTTTTTTGGAAGTAGCCAATTTATAGATTTATTTTAAGTGGTTTTTATTAATACTGCATAGTAAAGTTCATCCTGGCATATAATTCATAATTGATGATTTTTGTATCTTTGCTTTAAAGTATTTTGAAATTTCAGAAAACTAAAAATAGAACTACCATATGACCCAGCAATCCCACTACTGGGCATATACCCTGAGAAAACCATAATTCAAAAAGAGTCATGTACCACAATGTTCATTGTGGCTCTATTTACAATAGCCAGGACATGGAAGCAACCTAAGTGTCCATTGACAGATGAATGGATAAAGAGGATGTGGCACATATATAAAATGGAATATTACTCAGCCATAAAAAGAAACGAAATTGAGTTATTTGTAGTGAGGTGGATGGACCTAGAGTCTGTCATACAGAGTGAAGTAAGTCAGAAAGAGAAAAACAAATACAGTATGCTAACACATATATATGGAATCTAAAAAAAAAAAAAAAAAGGTTCTGAAAAACCAGGGGCAGGACAGGAATAAAGATGCAGACGTAAAGAATGAACTTGAGGACATGGGGAGGGGGAACGGTAAGCTGGGATGAAGTGAGAGAGTGGCATGGACATATATACACTACCAAATGTAAAATAGATAGCTAGTGGGAAGCAGCCACATAGCACAGGGAGATCAGCTTGGCTTTTTGACCACCTGGAGGGGTGGGATAGGGAGGGTGGGACAGAGACGCAAGAGGGAGGAGATATGGGGATATATGTATATGTATAGCTGATTCACTTTGTTATAAAGCAGAAACTAACACACCATTGTAAAGCAATTACACTCCAATAAAGATGTTAAAACAAACAAACAAACAAAAACAAATGGAATGTGACATGTAAAGCAGGTAAGTGGTGAATATAAGATCTCAATATTAACAGACCAATCACAAGCACTGAAACGAAACTGTGATTAAAAATCTTCCAACAAGCAAAAGCCCAGGACCAGATGGCTTCACAGGTGAATTCTATCAGAAATTTAGAGAAGAGCTAACACCTATCCTTCTCAAACTCTTCCAAAATATAGCAGAGGGAGGAACACTCCCAAACTCATTCTACGAGGCCACCATCATCCTGATACCAAAACCAGATAAAGATGTCACAAAAAAAGAAAACTGCAGGTCATTATCACTGATGAACATAGATGCAAAAATCCTCAAAAAAATACTAGCAAACAGAATCCAACAGCACATTAAAAGGATCATATACCATGATCAAGTGGGGTTTATCCCAGGAATGCAAGGATTCTTCAATATACGCAAATCAATCAATGTGATACACCACATTAACAAATTGAAGGATAAAAACCATATGATCATCTCAATAGATGCAGAGAAAGCTTTTGACAAAATTCAACACTCATTTATGATAAAATCTCTCCAGAAAGTGGGCATAGAGGGAACCTACCTCAACATAATAAAGGCCATATATGACAAACCCATAGCCAACATTGTTCTCAATGGTGAAAAACTGAAACCATTTCTCTAAGATCAGGAAAAGGACAAGGTTTCCCACCCTCACCACTATTATTCAACATAATTTTTGAAGTTTTAGCCACGGCAATCAGAGAAGAAAAAGAAATAAAAGGAATCCAAATCAGAAAAGAAGTAAAACTGTCACTGTTTGCAGATGACCTGATACTATACATAGAGAATCCTAAAGATGCCACCAGAAAACTACTAGAGCTAATCAATGAATTTGGTAAAATAACAGGATACAAAATTAATGTACAGAAATCTCTTGCATTCCTATACACTAATGCTGAAAAATCTGAAAGAGAAATTAAGGAATCACTCCCATTTACCATTGCAACAAAAAAAATAAAATACCTAGGAATAAACCTCCCTAGGGAGACAAAAGACCTGTGTGCAGAAAACTGTAAGACACTGATGAAAGAAATTAAAGGTGATACCAACAGATGGAGAGATATACCATGCTCTTGGATTGGAAGAATCAATATTGTGAAAATCACTATACTACCCAAAGCAATCTACAGATTCAATGCAATCCCTATCATATTACCAATGGCATTTTTTACGGAACTAGATCAAAAAATCCTAAAATTTGTATGGAGACACAAAAGACTCCGAATAGCCAAAGCAGTCTTGAGGGAAAAAAATGGAGCTGGAGGAATCAGACTCCCTCACTTCAGGCTTTACTACAAAGCTACAGTAATCAAGACAGTGTGGTACTGGCACAAAAACAGAAATATAGATCAATGGAACAGGGTAGAAAGCCCAGAGATAAACCCACACACCTATGGTCAACTAATCTATGACAAAGGAGGCAAGGATATACAATGGAGAAAAGACAGTCTCTTCAGTAAGTGGTGCTGGGAAAACTGGACAGCTACATGTAAAAGAATGAAATTAGAACTCTTCCTAACACCATACACAAAAATACCCTGAAAATGGATTAGAGACCTAAATATAAGACCGGACACTATAAAACTCTTAGAGGAAAACATAGGAAGAACACTCTTTGCCATAAATCACAGCAAGGTCTTTTTTGATCCACCTCCTAGAGTAATGGAAATAAAAACAAAAATAAACAAATGGGACCTAATGAAACTTAAAAGCTTTTGCAAAGCAAAGGAAACTACAAACAAGACGAAAAGGCAACCCTCAGAATGGGAGAAAATATTTGCAAATGAATCAACGGACAAAGGATTAATCTGCAAAATATATAAACAGCTCATTCAGCTCAATATAAAAAAAAAAAACCCAATCCGAAAATGGGCAGAAGACCTAAATAAACATTTCTGCAAAGAAGACATACAGATGGCCAAGAGGCACATGAAAAGCTGCTGAACATCACTAATTATTAGAGAAATGCAAATCAAAACTACAATGAGGTATCACCTCACACCAGTTAGAATGGGCATCCTCAGAAAATCTACAAACAATAAATGTTGGAGAGGATGTGGAGAAAAGGGAACCCTCTTGCACTGTTGGTGGGAATGTAAATTGATACAGCCACTATGGAGAACCGTATGGAGGTTCCTTAGAAAACTAAAAATAGACTTACCATATGACCCAGCAATCCCACTCCTGGGCATATACCCAGAGAAAACCATAATTCAAAAAGACACATGCACCCCAATGTTCATTGCAGCACTATTTACAATAGCCAGGTCATGAAAGCAACCTAAATGCCCATCAACAGATGAATGGATAAAGAAGATGTGGTACATATATACAGTGGAATATTACTCATCTATAAAAAGGAACGAAATTGGGTCATTTGTATAGACGTGGATGAATCTAGAGACTGTCATACAGAGTGAAGTAAGAAAGAGAAAAACAAATATCGTATATTAACGCATGTATGTGGAACCTAGAAAAATGTTACAGATGAACCGGTTTGCAGGGTAGAAATTGAGACACAGATGTAGAGAACAAACGTATGGACACCAAGGTGGGGAAAGCAGCGGCGGGTGAGGGTGGTGGTGGGATGAATTGAGAGATTGGAATTGACATGTATACACTGATGTGTATAAAATTGATGACTAATAAGAACATGCTGTATAAAAAAATAATAAATAAAATATAAATTTAAATAAAGGGTAGACAGAGAGACTTCCTATAGACAACTTCTACGTTTATTATTAATATCTTCACCACAACTTACCACCTCCTTGGGTGAAGGAAAATTCCATTTGACAGTTATATAGATTGAGATTATAAAGTCAGCATTTCCATTTTTCTTTGACAGCATAAGATGGAAACTGTGTTGTGGGGATAAACATTAGGGACTCATAAGTTGAGAAAGATATCTCAATTTCCTAACCTTAGCGTTACAAGAGGGCAAAAGAAAAGATACTTTTCCAGGCCAATATCCTAGCTGACTTTTATTAGTGTTTGTAATAAAACCTTTTCTCCTTGGAACTCAATTGTAATACGTCTCATCTAACTAGAACCCAGCTGAGAGTCAAGAGGCAGATATAATTGACTTCTCACTAGCCAGAGGGGAGTAATGTCTTCATTGAAAACGTGAATTTAGATATAATCTGTGTGTCTTTGGATTCCATGCTTAAGTTCTTATCCTCTTTAGGGGTGGGTAAGGAGTAGAGGTGATGAGTAAAGAGGGCAGAGAAAATGACAGGCCACTCTTCATTTTGGGATTAGGTGTGATGGAGGGTGGGTACTTATGACTCCAGTATTTTTCTGGTCCAGTAATGGTATAGACAGGATCACAACCACAGGCAACTGTGATGCTGGCCTTCCCTGATTATTTGCCACCAACTTTGCTATTCTTTTTGATAATGCCTATGGGCATGGTGCTTTTCCACACTTTGCTTCAAATCAAGTCAGGTCCATTCAGCAGCAAAGCTGCTGCATTTCATGCCCTGCCCAGCCCTGGTACTGATGGAGCTGGAGGGTACTGGTGTATGAAGATGGCTCCAGGCTAAAATGCCACTCCCACTGTTCTTCCTCCAAGTTCAGTACTTTTTCTTGAATGAAAGCCTTTCAATTTCTTATATTCCAGAGTCCTGGAATGGTTGTTTGTGACAGTTTTGTGCAGTTTTTTCATTGTTTTGAGGAGAAGAATTGCTGAACTTTTCACTTCACTACTTTAGAAGTTCTGCATCTGGAATCTAGTTTTAACTGGAATGTTAAAAGTTATATTTTGAGTGTGGCCTGAGTAGAAAGCCTATCCAGATCATGAATGACCTAGATTATAATTTTTTTTTCTTTGCTTGGGACAAAGATTTTAGAATTTTAGAGCTAGAAAGGGTCTTAGTTCTACTTCCTTTTTTTTTCAGGTTAATAATTGGAAATGTTAGTACCTTGTGCAGTTATCACACAGATTGTTGGTGTCAGAATTGGATTTGAAAATGGATTACTCATGTGTCAATCACTGTTTCCCCTCCCTCTGTGCAGCTGCAGGTACTGATACCCTTCCTCTGCAGGCTCAACCCTTTGCCCTGAGCTAATCCTGCCCAGCTCAAGAGTATATGAGGTTTCGCAGCCTTGCTGGAGTAGGTCTGACATGAGTTGTGCTGCCTTGAGCGAAAAGCTTGGGGAAGGGGCCTAGCGATCTTATTCAAGCCCTCCAGGAGATTTTGATGCACATTCAAGTTTGAGAACTGTTGGCATAGAGTAAAGGTTCAAAAGGTGGTTGGAGTTGTCATTAGTTCTATACACTCTAGATTCTGATAGCCAGTATGCTGCTATTTTTCATTGCAGTTAAGATCACATTCATTGTAAGACACACTGTTGTTTTATTAGTTTGGGGAAAAAAAAAAACCCTCTGCAATTTCAACTATGAAGCGACACTTTCTTAGTACTACAATTTTATTTTATACACACTGGAAGAGCGTTTATTTTAAATGCTCTTAAAGATAATTTTAAAAAGTCACATCACTTTCATGCAAACAAGAAAAGGAAAAATATAAGTCAAATAAGTTGATCAAGGCATTCCTTAAACTTCTTCACGTTCAAAGGCAGACACTTTTGAATCTCTTCTTTAGAGCCCTCATTGTCCATGTTTTTCTGTACCACATTATACTCTCTGTCATCAAGAGTTGGTGATGCAACATTTCTTAAAAGAGCGTTCCATTATCATATCTGTGTTTTTCTCTGTCTCTGACACTGGTTCTGCGAATTTTGATGTAAATGCACAGGCAGTGATCACTATGCCAGGACTGCCGCCCGGCTGGCAGCGATTGTAAGATGCATCACAATTTTATATGTTTTTGAATGTTAAAAAACAAAACAGTATGGCTTAGAATCAAAGAAATATGGTGGTAATTATGAAATAGTCTATATAATCTACTCTTTTTCTCACTTCTATTAAGATAAATCCTGTAGATTGTTCTTTATACAACTGTCCTCATCCATCCTTTTTATAATAATCTAACATCCTTGTTTAGGCCTGGGTTATATGTAGGTTGGTATATCTTTTCCTCCAGAACCTTTTTGCCTTAAAGAGTATGTTAGATCATGGTTTTAGTCTCATGAAATGTAGCTGACGCTGTGGAATAATGAATGTATTACTCAGGGTTCTCTAAAGAAACAGAACCAATAGTATATATAGAGTGGAAAGGAGGAGAGGGAGAGGGAGTGGAGAGGGAGAAAGAGACAATGAATATGAATTGGTTTATGTGACTGTGGCCACTGGGAAGTCCAAAATCTGCAGGGTTGGCAATCTGGAGACCCAGGGAAGAGCTGATGTTGCAACTCAAGTCCAAGACAGTCTGAGGCTGAGTTCCCTCTTTCTTTGGGGTTTCAGTGTGTTTTCTCTTAAGGCCTTCAACTAATTGAACGAGGCTCACCCACATTTTGAACATGCAGAGTGCTGTGGAGAATGCAGAATATATATACTGTACAGAAGCTTATATTCTAGTTAAAGAAGACATTTAAGTGAGTATTTAAATAACTAAATAATGGCAGAAAATAATAATGTAGGTAGAGACAGTATTTAAAATTGCACACCAAATGTATATTGCTGTTTTAAGATTCATCTTTTCCATGTTCTTAAAGAAAGCAAATCTTTTTTCTTTAATAGATTGATTGGGAAGATATAAATGAAGCTTTAAAAAAATAATCTGTTAGTATAAGTTCTAGCAATGTGGCATGATCACCAAAGCCAGCCCAAGACAGAAATAGATGACAGTTTTCCAGTACCTTGATTAGAATTGTTCTAAAGAATGCACATTTTTATAGTCAGACTTGTTTAATATATGGTTAGCTTTTTAAAATTTCTTCTTTTTATTGAAGTATAGTTAATTTATAATATTATGTTAGTTTCAGGTGTACAGCATAGTGATTCAGTATTTTTGCAGATTATACTCCATTATAGGTTATTACAGGATAATAGGTATAATTCCCTGTGCTATACAGTATATCCTTGTTGTTTCTCTATTTTATATATAGCAGTTTGTATCTCTCAATCCCATACCCCTAATTTGTCACTCTTCCCTTTGGTAACAAATTAGTTTTCTATATCTGTGAATCTGTTTCTGTTTTACATATACATTCGTGTTATTTTTTAGATTTCACATGTGATATCATAGAGTATTTGTCTTTCTTTGTCTGACTCATTTCACTAAGCATAATACTCTCTAGGTGCATCCACATCGCTGCAAATGGCCGTATTTCATTCTTTTTTATGGCTGAGTAATATTCTATTTTATACTCCATATTATGCATATATTACATATATATGTATATATACCACATCCTATAATCCAGTCATCTGTTGATGGGCACTTGGGTTGCTTCCATGTCTTGGCTATTATAGATAGTGCTGCTATGAACATTGGGGTGCATGTATCTTTTTGAATTAAGAGTTTTCATCTTTTCCAGATATATGCCCAGGAGTGGGATGGGTGGATCATATGGTAGCTTTAGTTTTAGTGTTTAGAGGAACCTGCATACTGTTCTCCATAGTGTTTGTACCAACTTACATTCCCACCAACAGTGTATGAGAGTTCCCTTTTCTCCACACCCTCTCCAGCATTTATTATTTGTAGACTTTTTGATGATAGCCATTCTGACAGGTGTGAGGTGATATCTCATTGTTTTGATTTGCATTTCTCTAACAATTAGTGATGTTCAGCAACTTTTCATGTGCCTGTTAGCCATCTGCATGTCTTCTTTGGAACAGTGTCTATTTAGGTCTTCTGCTCATTTTTTGATTGGGTTGTTTGTTTTTTTGATATTGAGTTGTAAGAGCTGTTTGTATAATTTGGGTATTAACCCCTTGTCAGTCACATCATTTGCAAATATTTTCTGTCATTCCGTAGGTTGTCTTTTTATTTTGTTGATAGTCTCCTTTGCTATGCAAAAGCTTTTTAAGTTTAATTAGGTCCCATTTGTTTATTTTTGCTTTATGATACTGATCCAAGGAAATATTGCTACAATTTATGTCAAAGAGTGTTCCACCTACATTCTCTTGTAGGAGTTTTATGGTTTCAAACCGCTCTTACATTTAGGTCTTTAAACCATGTTGAGTTTATTTCTGTATATGGTGTGAGAGAATGTTCTAATCTCATTGCTTTACATGTGGCTGTCCAGTTTTCTCAGCACCACTTGTTGAAGAGACTGTCTTTTCTCCATTGTATATTCTTGCCTCCTTTGTTGTAGATCAATTGACCATAGGTGCATAGGTTTATTTCTGGGTTCTCTATTCTGCTTCATTGATCTTTGTGTCTGTTTTTGTGCCAGTACCATGATGTTTTGATTACTGTAGCTGTGTAGTATTGTCTGAAGTCTAGGAGGTTTATACCTCCAACTTTGTTTTTTTTTTCTCAAGATTGCTTTGGAAATTCAAGGTCTTTTGTGGTGCTATATGAATTTTAGGATTATTTGTTCTAGTTCTTTGAAAAATGTTATGGGTATTTTGATAGGTATCATGTTAAATCTCTATATTTCTTTTGGTAGTACGGCCATTTTAACAATATTAATTCTTCCAATCCAAGAGCGTGGGATATCTTTCTGTTTCTTTGTATCATCTTTAAATTCCTTCATCAATGTTTTAAAGTTTTTAGAGTATAGGTCTTTAACCTCCTTGGTTAAGTTTATTACTAGTTTTTTTTTTTTTTTTTCCTTTTTGATAAGATTTTAAAGGGGATTTTAAAAACTTTCTCATATTTCATTATTAGTGTAGAGAAATGCAGCAGATTTCTGTATATTAATCTTGTATCCTGCAACCTTGCTGAATTCATTTATTAGTTCCAATATTTTTTGGGTGGAGACTTTGAGGTTCTCTATATAAGAGTGTCATGTCATCTGCAAATAGTGATAATTTTACCTCTTCCCTTCTAATTTGGATATCTTTTACTTCTTTCTCTCGTCTGATTGCTGTTGTTAGGACTTCTAATACTATGTTGAATAGAAGTGGTGAGAGTGGGCATTCCTGTCTTGTTCCTGAATATAGTGAGAAGGCTTTTAGCTTTTCTTTTTCTTTCTTTTTTTTTTATTGTTTCACTTTATTGCACTTCACAGATACTGTATTTTTTTTTTTTTAAATTGAAGGTTTGTGGCAACCCTGCATGGAGCTAGTCTACTGGTGCCATTTTTCCAACAGCATTTGCTTACTTAGTGTGTGTGTCACATTTTTTTTTTTAATTTTTTAATTTAATTTTATTTATTTTTTTATACAGCAGGTTCTTATTAGTCATCAATTTTATACACATCAGTGTATACATGTCAATCCCAATCGCCCAATTCATCATACCGCCACCACCACCCCCCATGGCTTTCCCCCTTTGGTGTCCATACGTTTGTTCTCTACATCTGTGTCTCAATTTCTGCCCTGCAAACCGGTTCATCTGTACCATTTTTCTAGGTTCCACATATATGTGTTAATATACAATATTTGTTTTTCTCTTTCTGACTTACTTCACTCTGTATAACAGTCTCTAGATTCATCCACGGCTCAACAAATGACCAAATTTTGTTCCTTTTTATGGCTGAGTAATATTCCATTGTATATATGTACCACATCATCTTTATCCATTTGTCTGTCGTTGGGCATTTAGGTTGCTTTCATGACCTGGCTATTGTAAATAGTGCTGCAATGAACATTGGGGTGCATGTGTCTTTTTGAATTACGGTTTTCTCTGGGTATGTGCCCAGTAGTGGGATTGCTGGATCATATGGTAATTCTATTATTAGTTTTTTAAGGAACCTCCATATGGTGCTCCATAGTGGCTGTAACAATTTACATTCCCACCAGCAGTGCAAGAGGGTTCCCTTTTCTCCACACCCTCTCCAACATTTGTTGTTTGTAGATTTTCTGATGATGCCCATTCTAACTGGTGTGAGGTGATACCTCATTGTAGTTTTGATTTGCATTTCTCTAATAATTAGTGATGCTGAGCAGCTTTTCATGTGCTTCTTGGCCATCTGTATGTCTTCTTTGCAGAAATGTCTATTTAGGTCTTCTGCCCATTTTTGGATTGGGTTGTTAGTTTTTTTAATATTGAGCTGTATGAGTTGTTTATATATTTTGGAGGTTAATCCTTTGTCCGTTGATTCGTTTGCAAATATTTTCTCCCATTCTGAGGGTTGTCTTTTCATCTTGTTTATGGTTTCCTTTGCTTTGCAAAAGCTTTTAAGTTTCATTAGGTCCCATTTGTTTATTTTTGTTTTTATTTCCATTACTCTAGGAGGTGGATCAAAACAGATCTTGCTGTGATTTATGTCAAAGAGTGTTCTTCCTATGTTTTCCTCTAAGAGTTTTATAGTGTCCGGTCTTACATTTAGGTCTTGAATCCATTTTGAGTTTATTTTTGTGTATGGTGTTAGGGAGTGTTCTAATTTCATTCTTTTACATGTAGCTGTCCAGTTTTCCCAGCACCACTTATTGAAGAGACTGTCTTTTCTCCATTGTATATCCTTGCCTCCTTTGTCATAGATTAGTTGACCATAGGTGTGTGGGTTTACCTCTGGGTTTTCTATCTTGTTCCATTGATCTATGTTTCTGTTTTTGTGCCAGTACCGTATTGTCTTGATTACTGTAGCTTTATAGTATAGTCTGAAGTCAGGGAGTCTGATTCCTCCAGCTCCGTTTTTTCCCCTCAAGACTGCTTTGGCTATTCAGGGTCTTCTGTGTCTCCATACAAATTTTAAGATTTTTTGTTCTAGTTCTGTAAAAAATGCCATTGGTAATTTGATAAGGATTGCATTGAATCAGTAGATTGCTTTGGGTAGTATAGTCATTTTCACAATATTGATTCTTCCAATCCAGGAACATTGTGTATCTCTCCATCTGTTGGTATCATCTTTAATTTCTTTCATCAGTGTCTTATAGTTTTCTGCATACAGGGCTCTTGTCTCCCTAGGTAGGTTTATTCCTAGGTATTTTATTCATTTTGTTGCAGTGGTAAATGGGAGTGTTTCCTTAATTCCTCTTTCAGATTTTTCATCATTAGAGTATAAGAATGCAAGAGATTTCTGTGCATTAATTTTGTGTCCTGCAACTTTACCAAATTCATTGATTAGCTCTAGTAGTTTTCTGGTGGCATCTTTAGGATTCTCTATAGTATCATGTCATCTGCAAACAGTGACCGTTTTACTTCTTGTTTTCCAATTTGTATTCCTTTTATTTCTTTTTCTTCTGTGATTACCAGGGCTAGGACTTCCAAAACTTTGTTGAATAATTGTGGCGAGAGTGGACATCCTTGTCTTGTTCCTGATCTTAGAGGAAATGCTTTCAGTGTTTCACCATTGAGAATGATGTTGGCTGTGGGTTTGTCATATATGGCCTTTATTATGTTGAGGTAGGTTCCCTCTATGCCCACTTTCTGGAGAGTTCTTATCATAAATGGGTGTTGAATTTTGTCAAAAGCTTTTTCTGCATCTATTGAGATGATCATATGGTTTTT
The DNA here is from genome assembly GCF_028023285.1 of Balaenoptera ricei. Classification (NCBI taxonomy): domain Eukaryota; kingdom Metazoa; phylum Chordata; class Mammalia; order Artiodactyla; family Balaenopteridae; genus Balaenoptera; species Balaenoptera ricei. The sequence continues at coordinate 73,553,806 of NC_082639.1, read as the reverse complement.
ATTCTTCAGTTTGTTAATGTGGTGTATCACATTGATTGATTTGCGTATATTGAAGAATCCTTGCATCCCTGAGATAAATCCCACTTGATCATGGTTTATGATCCTTTTAATGTGTTGTTGGAGTCTGTTTGCTAGTATTTTGTTGAGGATTTTTGCATCTAAATTCATCAGTGATATTGGTCTGTAGTTTTCTTTTTTTGTAGTATCTTTGATTTTGGTATCAGGGTGATGATGACCTCATAGAATGAGTTTGGGAGTGTTCCTTCCTCTGCAATTTTTTGGAAGAGTTTGAGAAGGATGGGTGTTGGCTCTTCTCTAAATGTTTGATAGAATTCACCTGTGAAGCCATCTGGTCCTGGACTTTTGTTTGTTGGAAGAGTTTTAATCACAGTTTCAATTTCATTACTTGTGATTGGTCTGTTCATATTTTCTATTTCTTCTGCGTTCAGTCTTGGGAAGTTATACCTTTCTAAGAATTTGTCCATTTCTTCCAGGTTGTCCATTTTATTGGCATAGCGTTGCTTGTAGTAGTCTCTTAGGATGCTTTGTATTTCTGTGATGTCTGTTGCAACTTCTCCATTTTCACTTCTAATTTTATTGATTTGAGTCCTCTCCCTCTTTTTCTTGATGAGTCTGACTAATGGTTTATGAATTTTGTTTATCTTCTCAAAGAACCAGCTTTTAGTTTTATTGATCTTTGCTATTGTTTTCTTTGTTTCTATTTCATTTATATCCACTCTGATCTTTATGATTTCTTTCCTGCTGCTAAGTTTGGGTTTTGTTTGTTCTTCTTTCTCTAGTTCCTTCAGGTGTAAGGTTAGATTGTTTATTTGAGATTTTTCTTGTTTCTTGAGGTAGGCTTGTAAAGCTATAAACTTCCCTCTTAGAACTCCTTTTGCTGCATCCCATAGGTTTTGGATCGTCGTGTTTTCGTTGTCATTTGTCTCTAGGTATTTTTTGATTTCCTCTTTGATTTCTTCAGTGATCTCTTGGTTATTTAGTACCGTATTGTTTAATGTCCATGTGTTTGTGTTTTTTACGTTTTTTTCCTCGTAATTGATTTCTAATCTCATAGTGTTGTGGTCAGAAAAGATGCTTGGTATGATTTCAATTTTCTTAAATTTACTGAGGCTTGATTTGTATCCCAAGATGTGATCTATCCTGGCGAATGTTCCGTGTGCACTTGAGAAAAAAGTGTAATCTGCTGTTTTTGGATGGAATGTCCTATAAATATCAATTAAATCTATCTGGTCTATTGTGTTATTTAAAGCTTCTGTTTCCTTATTTATTTTCATTTTGGATGATCGGTCCATCAGTGTAAGTGAGGTGTTGAAGCCTCCCACTATTATTGTGTTACTGTCTATTTCCTCTTTTATAGCTGTTAGCAGTTGCCTTATGTATTGGGGTGCTCCTATTTTGGGTGCATATATATTTATAATTGTTATATTTTCTTCTTGGATTGATCCCCTGATCATTATATAGTGTCCTTCCTTGTCTCTTTTAACATTCGTTATTTTAAAGTTTATTTTATCTGATATGAATATTGCTACTCCAGATTTCTTTTGATTTCCTTTTGCATGGAATATCTTTTTCCATCCCCTCACTTTGTCTGAGTGTGTCCCTAGGTCTGAAGTGGGTCTCTTGTAGACAGCATATATATGGGTCTTGTTTTTGTAACCATTCAGTGAGCCTGTATCTTTTGGTTGGAGCATTTAATCCCTTCACGTTTACGGTAATTATCAATATGTATGTTCCTATGACCATTTTCTTAATAGTTTTGGGTTTGTTTTTGTAGGTCCTTTTCTTCTCTTGTGTTTCCCACTTAGAGGAGTTCCTTTAGCATTTGTTGTAGAGCTGTTTTGGTGGTGATGAATTCTCTTAGCTTTTGCTTGTCTGTTTAATCTTGATTTCTCCATCGAATCTGAATGAGATCCTTGCCGGGTAAGTTAATCTTGGTTGTAGTTCTTCCCTTTCATCACTTTAAGTATATCATGCCACTCCCTTCTGGCTTGTAGGGTTTCTGCTGAGAAATCAGCTGTTAGCCTTATGGGAGTTCCCTTGTATGTTATTTGTCATTTCTCCCTTGCTGCTTTCAATAATTTTTCTTTGTCTTTAATTTTTGCCAGTTTGATTACTATGTGTCTTGGTGTGTTTCTCCTTGGGTTTATCCTGTATGGGGCTCTCTGCGCTTCCTGGACTTGGGTGGCTATTTCCTTTCCCATGTTAGGGAAGTTTTCGACTATAGTGTCTTCAAATATTTTCTCTGGTCCTTTCTCTGTCTCTTCCCCTTCTGGGACCCCTATATTGCAAATGTTGTTGTGTTTAATATTGTCCCAGAGGTCTTTTAGACTGTCTTCATTTCTTTTCATTCTTTTCTCTTTATTCTGTTCCGCAGCAGTGCATTCCACTCTTCTGTCTTCCAGGTCAGTTATCCATTCTTCTGCCTCAGTTATTCTGCTATTGATTCCTTCTAGTGTATTTTTCATTTCAGTTGTTGTATTGTTCATCTCTGTTTGTTTGTTCATTAATTCTTCTAGGTCTTTGTTAAACATTTCTTGCATCTTCTCGATCTTTGCCTCCATTCTTTTTCTGAGGTCCTGGATCATCTTCACTATCATTATTCTGAATTCTTTTTCTGGAAGGTTGCCTATCTCCACTTCATTTAGTTGTTTTTCTAGGGTTGTATCTTGTTCCTTCATGTGGGACATAGCCCTCTGCCTTTTCATCTTGTCTGTCTTTTTGTGAATGTGGTTTTTGTTCCACAGGCTGCAGGATTGTAATTCTTCTTGCTTCTGCTGTCTGCCCTCTCTCTTTTAGCTTTTCACCGTTGAGTATTCTATTGGCTGTGGGTTTGTCATAAAGGGTTTTTATTATATTGGGGAGTGTTCCTTCCTCTTCTGTCTTTTGGAATAGTTTGAGAAGGATAGGTATTAGTTCGTTTTATTTTTGGTAGAATCCTCAGTGAAGCTATGTGGTCCTGGAATTTTGCTTGTTTCGAGTTTCTAAATTACTGATTCAAATTCATTACTGGTTAATTTGTCTGTTCGTATTTTCTATTTCTTCCTGTTTCAGTCTTGATAGTCATCAGGTTAGCTCCTGTGTTCTAGGCTGTATGTTTGAGATTGAAGAATATGTAAATTAAAAGACAATTTTAAAGCTACTGCGTCAGAGCTAATTTTCTCATGGAAGAAACATGTAAGGAAACCTTTTCTTATTTCACTTGAGTTGTGGCATTTTATGCAAGGACATTGTGAAGTAATTTTCTTTGTTTAAGAACAAAATAAAAAACGGAACGTAAGCTTATAATTATTTGTATTGGTTAAGAACCTGGTTTAAGCAAAAAATGAATTTTTCAGTTTATTTTTTCAGCCATAATTTCTTCAAATACGTTCTCAATACTCATCTTGCTCTCTCATCTCCTTCTGGAACTCTTATAATATGAATGCTGGCATGTTTAATGTTATCCCATAGATCTCATATGTTTCTTTCTTTTTTTTTTTTTTATTTGTCTTTCTGTCTGCTGATCTGAATGAGTGACTTCCATTATTCTCTCTTCCAGATCACTTATGCATTCTCCTGTGCCATTTAGTCTGCTATTCATTGCTTCTAGGGTGCTTTTTATCTCAGATATTGAATTATCTATTTTTGATTGGCTCTTTATATTTTCTAGCTCCTTGTTAAAATGATTTGTGTTTAGATCAGTTCTCTCCTCTAATTCAGTTAGTGTTTCTATTGCAAAGGTTTTGAATTATTTGTCTGGTAGATTGACTATTTCTGTTTCATTATTTTTTCAGGGGTTTTCTCTTGCTCTTTCAGTTGAGAGTAGTTCCTTTTTATTTTACTTAACTTTATCTGTCTCTATGAATTTAGGTGAAATAGTTATCTGTTGTGGTTTTGAAGGGATATTCTTATGTAGGAGCATCCTTATGTAGACTGTGTTTGCCCAGTGCGTTTGGTGGGAGGGCTGGATTTGATGTGGACACCAGCTGCATCTTTCCTCAGGGTGTGCTGACCACTGTCACCTTAGTAGGTGGTGTGGCTGGTGATGGAGGAGCTAGAGCCTGTGCAAGGTGTGAGGCAGGACTTCCTCTTTGCTCAGTGGCTGTCACTGCCTGATTAAGGGTCTATCTGCTCCCAAGTTGCTGGAGTGGAATCCCTGAGTGTCAGGTTTGAGCTGACTCTGTTCCCTTTAAGTGTGTGTTTTTCCTTCTCTCTGCACTGGGGCCTTTGCCCCAATAGAGGGAGGTGCTGAAGCAGTTTGAGTTTGTGTACTTACAGAGATCTGATCGGCTGCTTGTGTAGGCATCTGTGGCTCTGCTCAGATGCAGCCCCCAGTCGTGTCTTTTCCCCTGTCGTGGCTGCCCCAGGTCTAGTGCTAGGCTATAGCATGGAGTGGGTGGGGCAAGAGCATTTGCTCAGCTAGCACTGGGTAGGGCAAGGTGGTCTCAGGAATTCTGGTGGCCATGGTGCCAGGAGTTTGGGCTGCTTCTGGGGTGCTGTTTGTGTAAGCGCTAACAGCGCTGCTGCTGCTGCCCCGCCTGGACCACACCCTAGGCCCCTGGGTCACCTGTGCATCCCTAGATCAAGTCTTTTCCCAGGTCCTGGCTGCTATAGACCCAGCATCAAGCTGTGGCGTGGAGTGAGGGGGGCTGGGGTGTTCACTTGGCTCAGGTTAGGAAGCGGAGAGTCGGTAGCTGCTAGGGCAGACCTCTTTCCGCCCTGCCTGGAGGCAAGCCAGCACCGGTGCTCTCTCACCAGTGGAGTCTAGGCTTCCCCAGTCTTTCTATCTGTCCCAGCAGTTCTCCAAGCAGTCAAGGTGGCTTTTCTCTTATACGTTGGACCCCAGGACTGGGACACCCAGTCTGTGCTGGACCCACTCATTCCCCAGGAGGAATGTCTGCCTGTGTGATGTCCCTTTTCCTCCTAATCCCTTCCTAGGGGCACATTTCCCGACCCCATGCTTTTCTTCCCACCCTACCCAATTCTGTGTAAATCTTTCCTGCAGCCGTGGTTATATAGGAGTCCTGCTGCAGGTTTCCAGTTAGTTTCCCATGAGAGTTATTCCACTTGTAGTTGTTTTTTTGATGTATTTGTGGGGGGAGGTGAGCTCCACATCCTCTTACATTGCCATCTTGATCTCCTGTATATGGATAACTTTGAATACTAGGTAAGATTAGAAAACAGTAAATGTAAATCCCATGAGGCACAACTGAAAATCAGCTTTCTTGATTTTATATAGTAGTTAATTTATAACACTGAGATACATGTTGTGGATATATGGTTGCATGTATAATTTTATAGATACTTAGGGTCTACTTTCATTCTTAAGTATATTTCTATTGATATAATCAGTATGTCAGTCTGTTTTAGATGAATTCTTGTTTTTTAGGTAGTTTTGGATATGCTTAGCTACTTCTCTCAAAGATAAATGTGTATGTTGAAGGCAGGATGCATATTTTTTTTCTCAATAGAGCACCTAATAAAATGATGAGCATTAAAAATGTGTATTGCCTTAATTAGAAATGTAATGAAATAATGGAGGGTAACTAAACTTTCAAACAGATTGGTGATACATCCTAATAGTATTTATTTACTCTGTGTGAGAAGGGAAGGTAGAGGTTAAGAGAAGAAAGAACTATTAAAAAAGAAATTTGTATTGTTTGAGCGTTTAGTATCTGTGGATATTATATTATTGAGCACTGGTTAACTTTGGGCACTAATTCTATTCTGCATTCCGTTATTGTTTTTAGAATGAAGGACAAAAATAATTCTTTTTTCTGCATTTCTATAAAAGGACTGGTTTCACAGCAAAGATTGTGGTGCCAGATAGATACACTGTTTTTAAAGGTATGGAATGACTTTGGGGAAAGATTCTTATCTTAAAATGAGCTAAACTTATTAAAATATAGTTAAGTTTAATTAGTTTTCTTAATAGTGGACCTGTTAGATAAAAGCTATTAGTATTTTACTTCTTTCCAAAAGCTGATCTTGTAAATTCTCTTTACACCTAGTTTAACGGTCTAGAAACAAAGTAGTCTTACTACTCCTTCCCTCCTTAGGATCTTATGGTGACATACTCAGCTTAATTTAGCTGATGGGGGCATGCAGAGCATTATATGAACTAGACCTGTGCATTTTCCTTTTTTCCATATGGATTTTCTACACTTAGACTGCATGACTCTAAGACCATGGCTTAATTTTACTGGGATTTAATTTAATTAGAGGGATTTGAAAACTGACAAATTTATATGATTCTATTGATAGAAATTAATACAATGGAAATTTAAAAAATTTTTATATAGTTTTAAATGTTACACTCCATTTACAGTTATCACAAAATACTGGTTATCTTCCCCGTGTTGTACAATACATCCTTGTAGCCTATCTCACACCCAGTAGTTTATACCTCCCACTTCCTCACCCCTATATTGTCCCACCCCTCCCTCCCCGCTGGTAACCACTAGTTTGTTCTCTATATTTGTGAGTCTGCTTTCTTATTTTAAATTCAAAAACATCCTACAGAACTGTATCCCTCTGATATGGAAGCTCAGCAGTTTAGTTTCTATGTTCCAGGCTGTGTGTGTGAGATTGAAGAATACATAAATTAAAATACTTTTTCTAAAGCTTTTGCCTTGGAGCCAGTTGTCTCATGGAGGAAACGTGCAAGGAAGCCTCTTCTTATTTCACTTGAGTTGTGGCATTTTATGCAAGGACATTTAGAAATAACTTTCTTTATTTAAAATCAAAATTAAAAATGGAACCTATGTTGGTTAGGTTCCATTGGTTAGGAATCTGTTTTAAGCAAAAAAGGAATTTTTTAGGTTATGTTACTGAAAAGTTCAGGAATATGTTCTGTCTTTGTCTCTGCCTCCTTCACGTTGACTTTATCCTCAGACTCTGTGTAGAGGCAAGATGAGGACCGGCAATGCAGATCCTCTCAGGTTCAAATCCAGCTCAGAAGAGAACCTATATTCTTTAAGAGTCTGAAGACGAGTTCTAGGCTTGATTCTTGCCGGTCCTAGTTGGATCCCATGTTCCTCTCTGAACCAGTTCCATGGTCAAGGGAATGGACTTCCACAATCACTTTAGATCTGAGTCATTTGCCTAACCTTGGAGCTGGGATTGGCATCAACCCCATGAAGGCACATGGAATGAAAGCAGGGGGAATAGTTCTTCACAGGAGATTCAGATCACTGTTCACAGAAAATGGGTAAATGTAAGCTGTGGCAAAAACGCCAAATGCCTGAAGTCACTTGTGCCAGTGACTTTGCATTTGGTTTATCTTTTTCAGAAACAAAACCCATAATTTCTATTGGAGTATCATGTCCATTAGAAGGCACATTTAGCTGATGATGACAGGAACTTAAAATAACCATAGCTTAACAAGATGGAGGCCCCCTCACCCCAGGTAGGCAGTCCAAGACTGAATTAGCATTTCCATGACAAAACCAACGTCACTTTGAATTGCTGCAGCTCCTGCAGTCACATTTGCATTCCAGGATAGAAGGAAGAAAGCAAATAAATGAGTGTCCATCAATTGTCTACCTCCCTTTTACTGGAAAGTCCTGCTCAACAACTTCTACTTACACCTCACTGGGCAGAACTTGGTCACATGGCCATGTATACCTGTAAGGATGTCTGGGAAATGTACTTATTTAGATCGGTACAACGCCACCTCTAATAATAACTCAATAGGTGTTTTGTTAGTAAGCAAGAACTAGTGAAAGGCTATTAGGTAGATAGCTAGTGGTCTTTCTACATGTGTTAACTTATTAACTGATACGGATACCATCTGAGGTTTAACAACCCAATGCATTTTATACATTTAAGACTTAAAACACATTTTAGAGGTAGATGGTAAGATGAATAATGGAACTAATATATACCCTAAAATTAGTAACAGGGTGTGCATTGAATGAGTATCAAACAAGGAAGTCAAAAAAAGAGTTAAAGATGATTCTGACTTATCTGTCTCTTGAATACTTGGCTGTAGTGATGCCTTTGCCTAAGATAAGGAACATAAGATGAGTGCCAGGTTTTCAGCAGAAGTTAAAGAGTTAAGTTTTGGACATTGAAAACTATAAATGCTGGCATCAGATGACCTTCGGGTGATGTCATTTGTTCACCAGCTGCGCACTTTGATATCTATTGTGCATTTTCTGGCAGAGTACAGAGAACTAGATACTTTAGAAATTTTCCACTTCCCTCAGTCCCTCTCTTTCAACTTGTGATCTAGGTTCCTGAAAATCATGGAAAGTTGGGTCCAAAGAACCTTTAATTCCAATTCTATAGCTTAGAACAAAAGAGAGGTCTTTGTGGAGTCAGACATGGGTTGGGTATTTTTCATTATCCTAAGTACTGGAAATACAGCTATTAATAAGGAAAAAAATGCCTTCAAGCTATGCTTTGTTATCATTACTTATTTATCAATCCCTATTTTTTCATGTGATACTACACTAAATTCCAAAGACAAGGAATTCCACAGAGCTTAGTGGAATTTTGTATGGGTGCTGTAATTTAATTATAAACATTGAACAAATGCTAAACAGTCTAAGGCAACTTGAAATATAAATAAGCAGTACATTCATGGGAGCTACTGTTGCTCAAGGTAAATATTAATTGTTGCTAAAATTAATAAATAGTTCTTCTGTTTATTCTTATGTAATGTCACACTTGGCTTCCTATTGGGTCTTTACAAGTGGTTGATCAAATGGTTTTTTTTAAGGTCTGGAAAACACTACGGATCTAGCTTTTGAGAGTATACCCAGTCTGGGAAAGGGAGACAAAAGTTTCTGTGTTCAGGAAGTAAGTAGCTTCTCTAAAAACCCTTTTAATTTGTACACACAATGAGTGGTGGCAAAGCAGTATCACTGGGACAGTTGTTTGGGTGATGTCATTTGTTCACCAGTCAGGCAGCTGGGCAATTTGAAAATCTGTTGCCATTTCTTGGCAGAGAGCACAGAGATAAGAGCATTTATGCTTTGGAAAGGACCTTTCTGTGTTTAACCAAAAACATTTTATTTATAAAAGTGGAGGTTTTCCTTATCTTCAGTCATCACTAATTCCATTGTTTTATTGTCTATTTTTTTCCATCTATCCTTTTCTGCAAATATAAAACTGAAATCATCTTATCCCTCAAAATGACTTTTCCTTCTGCCTTCTCTTGTTGAATGGTGCTGTCTTCTACCCATTTCTCCTAAGGCAGAGATCTGTAAGTCATCCAAGATTACTTTTTCCTTCTTGATCACTAAGTTCTGCGGTTCTTCCGTAGTTACCGTGTTCTTTCTCCCTGTGTCTGTTGCTTGTATCCATGATCAAACTCTTACCCTCTCTCTCCTGGACTTGTGCAACTCTTGAGACTCTCTGTTCACTCCTGCCCCTCTCCCATCCAGCCCCCACAATAACTGCTGGTGTAATCTATAAAAAAGAAATTTGGATTATGTTACTCCTCTTTAAATCCTTCAGTGACTCCACCATATTGCTAATGAGTCAGAATTGGACCTACATTTTCAACAGTGTGACTTAAAACAGAATACTTCCAAGGAGACATATAGTGGTTCAAACAAAAGTATTTTGGCTATTTCATTTCTACTTATTCTTTCAAAAGGCTAAAATGATAAGGGTATATTCATTCTTTTTTATTTTTAACTTTTTTTCTTTTTTTAAAGATTGGGGAAGGACTTTTTTTTTTAATTAATTTATTTTTATGGCTGTGTTGGGTCTTCGTTTCTGTGCAAGGGCTTTCTCTAGTTGTGGCAAGAGGGGGCCACTCTTCATTGCGGTGAGCGGGCCTCTCACTATCGTGGCCTCTCTTGTTGCGGAGCACAGGCTCCAGACACGCAGGCTCAGTAATTGTGGCTCACAGGCCCAGCTGTTCTGCAGCATGTGGGATCTTCCCAGACCAGGGCTCGAACCCGTGTCCCCTGCATTGGCCGGCAAATTCTCAACCACTGCGCCACCAGGGAAGCCCTGGTATATTCATTCTTTACATTAAGAGTTACATCTTTGGCATGTATAGGAGCATAGCTGCTCACTTTCTGTAAAACAGGACTGGCTATTAGATGCTCTCCCTTCCTCTCAAGAGGTATCATGGGGTGTTTATCATCCCCATGTAGTTCTTTACACTTTTATTTCAGATGCATTAATTTCTAAGAGATCTATATGTATATCTCAATGTTTATCATATATTATTGTTTTAATAATTTTAAACTTCATGTAAATAATGTACTGCTGTGTATATTCCTCAACTTTTTTTGATATGCATTGTTTGTGAGATTCATCATGTAGTTCTAGTTCATTTAGTTTCACTTGTGTATAGTACTTTCACCGTATGAGTGTACCACAATGTACGCACTCTCCTGTTGATGTTCGTTTCATCCCCTCCGCCACCATTTTTCTGCTATCCATGACCTTTTCAGATCAAGCTCCCACGCTCCTGGACCAGTACTTGGGAGTAGAGGGAATGTAATTGATCTCTGTGGTTGCTGTTAATCTTCAAATAATTATTTTTGGTAGATTGCTTATCTTTAAAATGAATGTCTTTGTTGGTCAGCACTGGCAACTGCCTCGGGCTCAAGCAAGGGGTATAAATTGTCTTTCTAAATTAGCAAAACCTCACCTCACTTAGCAGGGCTGTCTGCAGTAGTAAATGAGATCCTTTGTAGCAAATGCCTTCCTTTGCAGCTGCTCAGAGCCCTGCGTGGTGTGTGCGTTCTCCTCTACTTGTTACTTGGCCAGGTGATTTCTAACTCATATGGCTTTGCTTCAGAAGACCAGTGAGGAGAGAAGAGGCTCCAGTAGTGGCGTCCCTTACTTTCGTGGGGTTTGCATGTGCCCTCTAGTCCAGTGGTTATCAGACTTTAGCCTACATCAGAATCACCTGGAGAGCTTGTCAACTGGTGGGCCTCACCCCCAGATTTCTGATTCAGAAGATCTCAGGTTGGGTCTGAGAATATGCATTTCTCATACGTTTGCAGGTGATGCTGATGCTGCTGTTCCTAGGACCGTACTTTGAGAATCACTGTTCTAGGTCAACATTTCCCAACCTTTTAAATTTTATTTTAATTTTTTTGACTCATGGACCCATTTAATATTAATACATAACTTCACATCACTACATGAATTTTAAAATCATTTTAGGCCTTCCCTGGTGGCACAGTGGTTAAGAATCCGCCTGCCAGTGCAGGGGACATGGGTTCGTTCCCTGGTCCGGGCGGATCCCACATGCCGCGGAGCAACTAAGCCCGTGCGCCACAACTACTGAGCCTGCTCTCTAGAGCCTGCGAGCCACAACTACTGAGCCCAGGGGCCTAGAGCCCGTGCTCTGCAACAAGAGAAGCCACCACAATAAGAAGCACACGCACCGCAACCAAGAGTAGCCGCCTCTCGCTGCAACTAGAGAAAGCCCGCGTGCAGCAACGAAGACCCAATGCAGCCAAAAATAAATAAATAAAATAAATAAATTTTAAAAAAATTAAAAAAATCATTTTATAATTTCATAATTTGTACATATTATAAAGAAAGGCTTTAAGTTAAAAAAATTCTATCAGCATAGTATTAAGCATTGTGGTTGTCTAGAGCCTTGCTACTCAAAGTGTGGTCTGTAGACCAACACACCTGGGAACTTGTTAGAAATGCAGACTCTCAGGCCTCACCCCAGACCTAATGAATCAGAATCTGAACTTTAACAACATACCCAGGTGATTAGTATGCACATTAAAATTGAAGTTGGTGGTCTAAGGCTCACATTAAATCTGATCCTGATAATATTGAAAACAAATAAGAAACACTTCAAATTTTAATGTTTAAAAAGTAGCACATGATTCATTTACTTTCATTATCTTATTTTCATGTAAGAAAATGTGTCATTTCTTGGAAAATAAAAATAACATATCAAATTTGGTTTGAGGACCAACTGCTGAAATTTAATGATGTTTTAAAACACAACAATGGACAAAATTGTATTTATGACCTGATATTTGGAAATATTACTATTTTTACCTAAAAAACCAACTGCCTTATTTTGATGATTTTCATTAAATAATAGATTCCTGACTGCTACTTGCAATAACCTCTCTGCAAATAATATATTATGTGTATGGCGAGTGTTTTCCCCACCAAGTAAAAGCTTAATTGGATATAATTTTTGTTATATTTATTATTTTTCATTTTTCTTGAAGTAGTAGTCGAAACATCTTTCATCAGATGATAACAGTTTGACATCCAGAGAGAATTATCTTGAGGCAAATTTGCAAAATCGTTATCACTTAAAAATTTTATTTGTGTTTTAATACCATTGTTCATTATACCTCTTTTCTTTAAACAACTGTCTGTGGGGATAATAATAATGGGATACCATTTAGGGTTGGGAAGATCAGAGTTTTATATGTAGAAACCTAGAAGAGTGCCTGGCACATTGTATGTTTTACGTAAATGACTGTGTCAACTCCATCCTCCTCTTCCTCCTTGTCTTCTTCCTCTTCTTCACCATCGTTATTTCATTCCATAGCAGCTCAGGATAGAGAAATTTAACTATCTACTGTGTAAAGCTGAGAGGTAGAGAGGACCCAATACAGATCTCAGCAACTTTTCTTCCAGGCAGGGGAGAGTACTATAAAGTGGAGCTGCGGAGAACTAGAAATTAGGTTCATGTAGGGAGTAATCAAGGTCTGAGTCTGTGATGGTTGTTAGTGTTATTTACTGGCTTTTTATCCTACTAGTCATTTGATATGATTGCACTTCCTAACTCTTGTTGGCCGGGGTCATGTGACTGCTTGAGGCCATTGAATTGTGAGCAGAAATTGTGTGTGTCATTAGCTGCTGGGATAAGATCCTCCAAAACTTTCTTTCCCTCTGGCACAGTGACTGGTTATTGTTAGGATGATGGCTGTTCTGACAGCTTGGGTTTCTGTGTGACTATGATATGTGGAGCACCCCTGCCATGGTTGAGATGTAACATGATCAAGAAATAGACCTTAGTTGTTTCACGTTCCTAAGATTTGGGGGTTGTTTATTATTGCAGCATTATATAGCTTGTACTGACTAATATAGATTTTTTGATGGGTTTTGAAAACTGAAAGTATGGAAGTGGGCTGAGAGTGAGCTAGATGCCAAAAACTACACAGTTTTTGCTAGGAGCCCAAGAACCAAAGAGAGTCCTTAGGAGTGTGTCACAATCTAGTGTCAGTATAGGGGACACAAGGTGGAGGGAGTGGCTGGGATCTTTCTGGTGCCTCCCTCCTTCAGAAAAGTGATACACTATCAAAAGTATACAAAACTACATACATTGTGAAACATATCTGTTCTACTCCTTGCCAGTGTGAAAATAGAAATATAAAAATCAACGTAGAAAATGATATAGAAAAACTAGGATTTAGGAAGAAGAATCATGTTGAAGGGCTGAAAGATTGTTCAGTACCCAGAAGGTAGTAGGTTTCCCCATTTCCTCCCTGTCGTACATGTTCACATCCACACATGCTTACATGCCCATATGCTCACATACGCATAATATTTTTTAAAAAATTTATTTATTTATTTATTTATTTATTTACGGCTGAGTTGGGTCTTTGTTGCTGCTCGCGGGCTCTCTCTAGTTGTGGCGAGCAGGGACTACTCTTCGTTGTGGTGTGCGGGCTTCTCATTGTGGTGGCTTCTCTTGTTGCAGAGCACGGGCTCTAGGCACTCGGGCTTCAGTAGTTGTGGCTCGCGGGCTCTAGAGCGCAGGCTCAGCAGTTGTGGCGCATGGGCTTAGCTGCTCTGCAGCATGTGGGATCTTCCTGGACCAGGGCTTGGACCCATGTCCCCTGCATTGGCAGGCAGATTCTTAACCACTGTGCCCAGTGAAGCCCCTGCATAATATTTTTATCAACTCCACTTGTGATTACAAATCATTGCCCTCCTTAGTATATCATCCCCAGTGAGGCCTATCTGGATACAGTACTTAAAATTGCAAACCTTCACCCTTTCCCCCCCACACTCCTGACATCCTAACTACTAGCTCTGTTTTTTTTTTCCCCATAGAACTTAGCATATTCTTTAGTTTATTTACTTATTTTTAAAATTTATGTCAATACATTTTATTGACATATATAGTTGATTTACAATGTTGTTTTAATTTCTACTGTAAAGCAAAATTACTCAGTTATACATATATATTCTTTTTCATATTCTTTTCCATTATGGTTTATCACAGGATATTGAATATAGTTCCCTGTGCTATGAAGTAGGACCTTGTTGTTTATCCATCCTATATATAATAGTTTGCTATTATATATAGCAAATCCTATATATAATATATATAATTGGGAGTTTGGGATTATAATAATCCCAAACTTCCAATTCTTTGCTCCCCCCCCCCCCCCGCCAACACCCTGGCAACCACAAATCTGTTCTCTATGTCTGTAAGTCTGTTCTTGTTTTGTACACATGTTCATTTGTGTCATATTTTAGATTCCATATATGTGATATCATATGGTATTTGTCTTTCTCTTTCTGACTGACGTTGCTTAGTATGATAATCTCTAGGTCCATTCATGTTGCTGCAAATGGCATTATTTCATTCATTTTAATGGCTGAGTAATATTCCATTGTATATATATACCACATCTTCTTTAGCCGTTCATCTGTTGATGGACATTTAGGTTGCTTCCATGTCTTGGCTATTGTAAATAGTGCTGCTATGAACATAGGAGTGCATGTATCTTTTCTAATTACAGTTTGTCTGGGTATATGCCCAGGAGTGGATTGCTGGATCATATGGCAATTCTATTTTTAGTTTTTTGAGGAACCTCTGTACTGTTTTCCATAGTGGCTGCACAAATGTACATTCCCAAGAACAGTATAGGGGGGTTCCCTTCACACCCTCACCAGCATTTATTATTTGTAGACTTTTTAATGATGGCCATTCTGACTGGTGTGATGTGGTACCTCGTTGTTTTGATTTGCATTTCTCTAATAATTAGCAACGATGAGCATCATTTTTGTGTGCCTATTGGCCATCCATGTGTCTTCTTTGGAGAAATGTCTGTTTAGGTCTTCTGCCCAGTTTTCAACTGGGTTTTTTGTTATTAAATTGTAGGAGCTGTTTGTATATTTTTGAAGTTAGGCCCTTGTCAGTCACATCATTTGCAAATATTTTCTCCCAGTCCGTAGGTTGTCTTTTCATTTTGTTTATGGCTTCCTTTGCTGTGCAAAAGCTTGTAAGTTTCATTAGGTCCCATTTGTTTATTTTTCCTTTTATTTCTATTGCCTTGGAAGACTGACCTAAGAAAATTTCTGTAGTTTACTGTTATTGTTTGTCTCTCCCCAACTAGAATGCAAGCACCGTAGAGAAAGAAAATTTTTATCTATTTTGTTTACTGAGAACAGTACCTGGTATATAACAGTACTTGTTGAATTGCAGAACATTCATGAAGGAGAAACCCGGGAAGATGATCTGGATCCTGCTAGCTGCCTAGGTGTTCCAAGAAGGGAAACTAGAGCTGATGCAACTTTATGATCTCAACCACATTTTAAATTACACTTTTATTCTCTTGCTTTCATTCCCTAGCTTTTAAAATAGTTCCAGTCAAGCAGAATTAAGCTTCTTTGTGAAATCGTTAATATGTCATGTTTAAAGACTGAGTTTTGAAGGTAGCACAAAAAGTGGGAAAGAATATGGGCTTTAGAGAGAAATCACTTCATTGTCACCTATTAAGGTGTGACTTTGGGCAAGTTACTTATCCACGGAATCTAAATTTTACCATATGTAAAATTAGAATAAAAAATGCTTTGTATGGACTAAATACACATAAAGTTATGTAAAAGTGCTTAGTATACAGTAGGTACTGGTTTATTTGGGTCCCTTCTCCTTACTCTCATCACCAGAAAAACAGCTTTTATTACATTTCTATTTAATCTTACTACACATATTTTCAATTTAGCTCTAATTTTGGTTCCCATGACCTTTTGTTAGATTATTTTAGTAATCTTTGGTAAGTTAAAATTTCAGTATGTACAAAGAGCCCATATACCATTCACCAGGGCATGGGTTTGGGGGGATTGTTGGAGAAGTTCTGAGTTTCCCTGTTTTTTTACACAAAAGTAGTTTTGTCTTCATCTTGTTGTCATCCAAAATATCAACAATGCTATCCTCATTGGTTGACATTTTAGACTTTAGGGCTGGAAAGAATCAATTCCTTCCTCTTGCATATTAAGAAATTAAGTCATCTATTTGGTAAATGGCAGAGTAAAGGGTAAGAGTTCTAATTGACTTCTTGTTCAGTGCTCTTTCTACCATATTATACTTTCATCTAGATTAAATTATTCTCATCTAAATGAAATACACAATTTGATGGTTTTTGTTGTCAACATGATAATGTTGACACAACTTTTATCACATATATTTAACTTTTTGAATAGGTGATACATGCTTGGGTCACTAAAGGGTATACATGAAAGTTAGCCTCCCTTAGCTCTGCCCCCAGCTACAAAAGGCCACCACTGCTCTGTGCATATATCCACGTATTCACCTATCATTTTACACAAATGTAAACTTTTATGTACTTTGCTTTTTTCACTTAAAAATGTGAAAGTAATATATACATGTGTTTTGCTTCTCAGAGTTCCATAACCACCTCTTCTTACTCCCAGGTGTCGTTAGTTGATTGATTTTTAAAAATTCATGAACAAGCACTTATTGAGCACTGTGTTAGGCACTATTTTAGGCTCTGGGAGTGGAAGAGTGAACAAGATAGAAGAAAACCACTGTTTTCACAGAGCTTAGTTTCTTGGTTTGTGATTGGTGATATGATAGGGGTACAAATAATGGTCTCTAGGATAGGCCAGAAGAGGGAGAAATGAATTTCTTCAGACATGATCAGAGGCAGCTTTAAGGAAAAAGTGGAAATATATTTGGATTTTAAGTGATGGGTAGAAATTCAGCAGGAAGAACTGGAAAGAAAGGGTACTCCATCACGAATATATTAGAATTTTTGTTGTTGTTTCAGTCTTATGCAGCTGTTGTTTTGCGTGGTAGCACTTGAAGTTCTACATTTAAGGATACTATTTGCTTGACATTTTAGTAAATTGATTCCTTTTGGAAATGGCTTCTTTACTTGTAAAATAAAATTGTTTGTCTTAGAAATCAATTTCTGCTGATCTCCTAATTCTTTTTTCTTCTAATTTGTTTACTTGAACTAGATATAAGGATTTTTATAGATGACTTCTACCTATTTGACCCTTTTCATTCAGTTATAAGAGTTTTCATCTTTGTTTTACTTTTTTCTTATAATTTGATATGTGTATGTTGTAATTAACTATTATTTGCTTTAGTGCAGTTATATGCTTACAACAGAGGTTGTCAACCTTGGCTGTACACTAGGATCATTTGGAGAGCTTTAAAAATGCTGATGCTTAAGCCCCACCTGGGTCTGGGGTGTGGCCTGGGTACCAGGATTTTCAAAAGTGCCTCAGGTGATTTTACTTTGCAGCGAAACTTGGCTTATTTGGGAGGTAACCAAAACATGCTTTCTCCTTTTGAAAAGTAGGTAACCATGGTTCATCTGAGTGGTGTGATCAATCTGTCATCTCAAATCTCTTGTTTAGAATAAAGTGAAGTGGTTAGAATTGGATGGCAGAATGAGGTCCTGGAGTTTGTTAGAGCACTTTTATTGTTAATCACCAAACCATAAATGGAATTAAGCATAATCTATGGAGAGAATAAGTTTAAGGCCTTTAAATTCTGTGTGGTTGGGGGAAGGGATAACAGTTCTTGTTTTGAGCTCCATACAAATTGAAGTTGTTAGGCTCATTATGTAAGTCAGAAATTAATAAATCTGTTTTTACAGCCTATAACAATTATTAATTTATTGTTAGTATAGGCAAACATTGTTCTCAAGCTCTTGTTGACTTTTTCACCTACTTTCAATGTAATAAGTACTCCATTACCATAAGAGGATCTTTGTTTACTCCAGTAACAAGGTGTTGCACAAGGACTTGTAAACTCAAATAGTTACCTCCCTGAGGTATCAGACCTTCCAGAAGGAAACCAAACTGAGCCATAGACTACCCCTTTCTTTTATTCTGAAGAATGATCTAGTCTATTTCCAGCTTGGAATTGGGAGCTGTCGTCAGGTTAGGGATGTTTACTGTGATTTCACTGTTGGGTTTGAAGTATCATGAATTCCCAGATACACCCATATCTTGCAGTATGGACTGCAATAGGGTCACAAACTTCTTGTACATCTATGTAGCATATTAGCACGCTGTCTGAAACTAGTGGGGCTCAGTGAATAGAACAGATAATCAGACAAAATTGGGTTCAAAGCCCAGGTTTTCTATTTATAAGCTGTATTACCTTGATATACTTAACTTATTTAGCCTTAGTTTCCATGTCTAGAAAATTGGGGGAAATGATACCTACGTTCCAAGTTTGTTAATGAGGTAAAATAGTTTAGATTCTTAACATAGTGCCTGCCCACAGTTGGTCTGTAATAAATAATAGTTCCCTGGTTTTGATATTGAATTATTCTAGAGAATTATTCTAGTGAAAATGATACTTGAGAACAAATTAAGTTCTATATTTTCTTTAATAATGAATCTTATTATTAATAATGACTGTTGGGAGTGGTATATATGAGTCACATTTTATGTAGCTGAATTTTTAAATACTTCTGAACTTCTCATAAACCTGATAATGTCTTGATAAAGGTGTTGATGTCATACCTTTGTTTATTGTGGTAGTTTTTATAACTTTCATCATGTTTAGAGACATTTTACAAGAACTTGAAGATTCTTGAAGTGTGAAGGAAGAAGTTAGAAAGTTGATAGTATAGCCTGGGCAGTATAGTATAGTCAGGGCACAACCCCTAGGTTCATACATACACAATGAAAATATAAGTGAAATGTAATAGGCCATGTTGAGGCGTAGCCAAACTAATTAGTTCATTCATTACAAAACGTTTACTGTGTTCCTCTGTGTGCCAAAATAAGATCATCATGGTAATGACTCCAATTTTCTGCCTTTCAAAATTGTTCTCATTTTTAAAGGCGTAATTCAAATGTGGTCTGTTTGATGAAGTCACCCCTCCCCCTCACACAACTTAAAAGGGAATTTCTTTTTTCTCCATTCTGTCAGCATGTGATCTCTACCCTGGCACTGGCAGTTATTTCACTGTTTCATATTAAAAGCAGGGCTGCAGCTAAGTTACAGGCATTGGGTTGAAGGTTGTATGGGGTCCTGGTTAAGGGTACTGGTTTTAACATCAGAGAGATGTTATTTTAATCTCTACTTTGTCACTTACTTTCTTTGTGAAGATTTGTCCTTTCTGAGCTCAATTTACTTATCTGTTAGATGGGGATAAAAGCTTCTACGTTATAGTTTTGTTGAAAGATTAAGTGGTATAAGTGACCTGAGATAGTAAACATTCAACAAATGGTAGTGAATATTGTTATTGTTGTTCTTGTTTGTGTAAAGCGTGTTATTTACTGTATGTAAATATGATACATGACTTACAACCTCCTCCTTTAGATTGTGCACTTTAAAAACGGGACTATTGCTTGGCATTTTTACATAAGGTTTAATAAATTAACTAATATTTGTTGATTAACTACATTAACTTTCATCTCTCCTTGACTTTTAAAAAGAAAAGTATTGGCATATATCGAAAAAATGTCGTAAAAGTTGTTTTCTAAATGCCCTTGTTTTAAAATCCCTGCAGGTCCCTTCTTATCTCATAATTTCAATGTCCTGAAATCTGAGGATTCCACCAAGATAATATGATAGGAACTTTCAGTGGTTTGGAGCCATATCCTACTTAGACTAATGCGGGCCTTCCAGGTTTCCTAAGAGCTTGTACAGCAGCAGCGCACACTGCTTGTTAATCGGCACAGGCAAGAATGCCATCTTTGCCTCAAGAAAGAGGTAAGCAGCTTGATTTAATCATGTGTACCTATTATGTGGCTGTGTTATAGATCATCACTGCTAATTTTTTTAAGAAATAAAAATTAATTGGGGACTCAAAGAATCAGAATTTATAATTTTACCTTGTGGGGAGCATTTATGTTCTCTGGTATGGAGTTTTTGTTATTTCAGTGATGTTTGGTTGGTTTACATTTCTTTTAAAGTTATTCAGGGACCCTCTCCCCTGGATGTGAATACAGAATTGCCTTATCAAAGCACGATGAAAAGGAAAGTCAGAAAGAAGAAAAAGAAGGGAACCATTACAGCAAATGTTGCTGGGACAAAGTTTGAAATTGGTAGGTCTCCTCAGAATCATGAGATTTTCATAATTGTCAGAAAAACTAATTTGATGTTGAAAACAACATAGAAATTCAGAGATAATTATCTTCTATGTAATGGATTTTTGAATGCCTTCTATAAAATTTTCTTTTTTATGAGATATTTAACATGTCAGTAATCAAATAGAACATCACTGTAAACTAAAAAGCTTTAGTTATTGATGGGATTGGATTAAATATATATGATTTTGATTAATACTTAGTTTTTAAATCAAATATAAAGTAATATGAGCAGTAAAACCAATGGTTCTAGCTTTAATCTTTAAATACAGATGTGCTTAGGAAAATTGTATTATTCTAATGCATTTTTCACTTGGGGCTAAAATTATGTTTACCCTTTAACATTCATTATTTTGTAAATCATTTTTAAAACATTAAAAATGTAAAATGAAAAGTGCGGAATTTGAGATTTATATTAAACAATGAGAACCTGACAATAGAGTAAGAACATATTTCTCTCTATGCTTTAAAAATTATTTTGATGATACTGTTGCCTTTTATTAATAGAATTTTAGTTTTTATATGTAAGCAGTATCTGCAGTGGAGAGAATAGATAAGAATTAATTACTTTAAATTAAGATACTTTTGCCCGGCACTGAGAAACTCATTACTACTACAAGTACTCAAAACATCTTCCTCTTTTTAAAAAATAATTTTGCATTAAAAGAGTTGAGGAAACCATGTGAATCTCAAGAATGTTAATTATTCTTACTCTTTTTAACCTTTGAGGGTCGTGTTTCCACTTACAGTAATTCACCAAAGTTCATCAGCAATCAATGGAATATTTCATAGGAATCGAGGTCCCCTAATACTCTATTTCAACAAGTGTTCCTCAGAGGAAAAAACTTTGGGCGAGTTAATGTGGGAGGGTGAGATGTGAATTATTTGCAGCGTATTTTCTAGAGTGAAAAAACAAGAGTAACCATTGTCAAAGTGATTAATGGGTGGTGTCAACCTATCCTCCTGTTTGCTTTTAAGGTCCTGGTGGGGTTTATAAGCAACTTGATCCAAAGGAGAGTGTTTTTAACTGTAGTTGCCTCTCACTTCTAAGGGCTGAAGTTGCATTAGGCTGCTTCACAGATTCCAGACCTCTTTGCTGAGCCTGCTCAGTTGTGTTTAGCAAAAGCCCTGGCTAGATCAGGCTTGGAGACTTGGACCAGGGACTGCTGGGAGAATACAAAGCTAAGTATAGGGGAGGGAAAGAGACAATTGGCTGTGTGTCCAGGAGAAAGTGTTACCTTGCTTTCCCTTATTTAACCTTGTGATATGCAACAGATTACTTCTTGTAATTTAATTACTGCTCCTTTGACAGGTTGAATTATATAATAGAAAGATAATTAAGCCATAGTCAGGACACTTGTGTTTTGTCCCTGGTGTTGCCTGTTTCCTCATGTAGAATACTTTGATCACTACTGGTCTTAATATTAATTCTTTTATAATCCTGGACCAAATATTTTCACATGAATTACCTCATTTAATCTTCCAGTAACCCTGTCAAATAGGCTGCATTACTCCCTTGTTGTCCTTTTCCCTGACTTTCCTTACTCTAATAGTGAATTTGAAGTGGCTAACAGCCATAAGAAAATAAATAAGGAAAAATAAAAACAGTAAAATAGGATGAATCTTGTGGCTGATCAGAATACAAACTGCATTCTATGAAATCCTGTATAGTTAGAGATGTGCATGGGTTTGACTCTGAGCTTCCTAGCAAGCAAAGCAAATAATCGAAACATAATCAGCTATAGAATACACAGTGCCCAGAAGATAAAAACATACTGGTTATTCAAGGGAAATGCAATTTTTTCTATTTCCGAGTCTTGAGAGAAATTTCTCCCATAATTCCTCATGGAGACACGTTGTGGAATGGTGAACTACATTCTCACAGTAGTCCTATAATTAATACATTATGAAATTTTAATTATTACTTTTTAAAATGCCCCTTAGCACAGTTGAAGAAACTGAAGCTCACTGAGAGTTAGCAACTTACTCAAGATCGTACAGATGGCAAAAGTAGAACTTGAATCTGAATTAATTTGCTTCCAAATTTAGTGTTCTTTTTACTCTATCATACTGCCTAAATAAAATATGAATTGAAATTTAAATTGAGGAACATTAAGGTGTCCTCTGTATCTAAAATTCAGAGAGTTGTTGCATGGATTCCTATTTTTAAAACTCCTGAACAGCCTCTGAAAGCTCTATGGGTCAAGGCAAAAAAAAGTAGGACAAATTTGTGAGGAATGTATTTTTGGTAATTTTCATTAAATAGGGACAAGACAGATTGGAGAAGGGGGTACTTAATTAAGCAAGGGGAAATGTGAGAGAAATGGTTGGTGTGGTTATCTCTATTTTACCAACGGGGAGTTTGGTTTGGTAGAAATTCAATATTGAGGCAATTACTTCACTTCTTTTTGTAAAGAGAGCTCCTAAAAGACCAACATTTAAAAGCACGGATTTAGGCTTTGACTGCCAACAGCCTTCTATTTGGAACTGACATGTTAAAGGAAGTTCTTTTCTGTGCAGTGGAGGATGGTATACTTAAAAAGATGCCAATTGATTTCTAAAACTTCAATTCAAACAAAAATATGATTAAATAGCTTAGCTGAAAAAAAAAGCGACAGTTTAATACCCTACATTGTATTTTTCTTTGAAGTTCAACTTTGTCAGCTCTCCAAGCTTTGAATTTCATAATAAGAGAGATTTATATATGACAGACCTTACAAATTTGACTTTGAGAATCTAAAGAAAGAATGGGTCTTTTCCACCATTGTTATGTACCCTGAATGTTCCCAGCCTCACCAGCTCATGTGTACATTAATACCCACATTTTAGTAGCTCATTATACTCCCTCCGTCCGTAACTGCCACCAGTTCCATTTCTGTCCTCAGGGGTTTCCCAGTTATTTCTGAGAGGCCCAGGGCAATGACTTCCACGCATTCAGAAATGGGTCTGCCCCTGAGCTGCGGTTCTGGCCTTGTCACTGTTTTCTGCTTGTGAGCCACTGAAAGAACTCTCCTAGGCTGTGTCACTATGGTCCTTGCCCTCCCCACGAGCTCTAGATGACACAGAAGCTCTTGGGCCCTCAGGACGCCAACACTGCATGGTGGTCTGCGGCAGAGAGCGGAACAGCCCTTTCCCCAAATTCTTGTACTGTACGTTGTCACCTAGGCCTTCAGAACAGCCCCGCGTTTTATCAAGCTTCTCATGGATAAAAGCAGCTTCACCTCAACAGTCCCTTCCCCAACCTCACCCGTCTCCAGTCACTGTCTTCTTCTATTATGCCTGTGTTCCAGGCATTAGTGCATAACAAGCCCGTTCTTTCTCCTCAGCCAGAAAGAAATCAAGAGTCCCTAGGACTTGAGACCAGCAGGTGTCTGGTCATCAGTTTCATACTTGAGCCAAGTACATTCAGACAATTAATCCCTTTTTACCGTATCTCCCCATATATAGGGCAGTATAAAGAAAATGTTTAAAAATAAACATCGAAGTGCTGCTAATTTGTTACACCATTCTATTAAGACTCCAAATTCTGTTGGAACCTAAATTTATCCTAAGTATTTGCTGATCTTTATTCTAAATTTGAACCTCATTGGAAGAAAAATGTCAATATGTTAATTGTGTAATTGTGATATCAATGTGTTGATTGTGAAATCTAAAAAACAAGATTTTCTCTGAGCATAAATTTTTTCCATAGGATAAGAGGGTTGGGAGCAGATAGGAGGGCCAGAGTTTCCAAATCTCTCCTGTAATTCTGCTTCATTATTTTGTATCCTGTGTCAATATAGCTGACTTGGTTTTAACTGCTAAAAATAATTTGAACTAGGGAGGTGGAAAATATAGGATAGGTCTAATGATCAGGGGCTATTTTTATCTTTTCCCTTTTGTACCTAACCCAAGGTCATGAAAAAGCCATAAAAGTACATTTTCCTGAGTAGATGTGTTGTCAGCTGTGTGTGTATTTTCACTATGCTATGAATAATCACTGAAGTCTTTAATAGTGTTGTGTACCTGTTAAATCTCAGAAAATTGAAACTAAGGATTTTGGGTGCCACTTAAAAACAGTTCTCTGTTGCTATTGAGTATAATTTGGCATTAAATTGTTGTAGCTAAAAATAAGGTTATGCTATAACTAATGGAAATTTTACAAGTGAAATACTGTGAGCTAAAATGGATGTATATCAAAAAAGATTTTCATAATGAATGGATTTCAGAAGTATTTTAATTTTGGTTTAACTTAACTGTTTACTTGCAGTTCGTTTAGTAATAGATGAAATGGGATTTATGAAAACGCCAGATGAGGATGAAACAAGTAACCTTATATGGTGTGATTCAGCTGTTCAGCAGGAGAAGATTGCAGAGCTGCAAAATTACCAGGTGGGAAATTAATCATGACCAATTTTTGGTTAGTAGGAAAGTTATATGAATTCCATTATAATTTTCTTTACATAAGGCTCTTAATATGTTGACGTATTAAATTTCAGTTCTAATTTACCTGAATAGCCTGTTTTGTTGCTGTCCAGTTGTACTGACTTTTTGCCTGAAGACTGCATCCTCTCAAATTTAACTTTTAACCTCTTTCCATCTTTAAGGAAGAATTAATAGAGGAAAACTCTTCCTAGGCTGGTGCTTTGCATTATGCTTAAAGATGAACGATGTGGAGTAGATTGCATAAAGAGATCTGAATACGGATATCCCTTGTAATGTCAGCTATGTGTAATTTGGCTTCATTATTTTATTTCTGGAATGTAATACAAACATATAAAAAATAAAAAAGCCAAATACATGGAATTTTAGACAATTGAGATTTTGAATAGTTCTTCCTGTTAGTGTAGAGGGTTATACAAAATTGACTGTAGGCAACAAATTAGTCCATTTTCATCAGTTTTTTTTTGTTTTTTACTAAAAAAAAATTAAACTCAAAGAATGAATGTAACTGTATTATAGTATAAATGAATATATTCATTAAGTTAATGAAAATATTAATGTTGACCTTTTTATTTTCCAGAGGATCAACCATTTTCCAGGAATGGGGGAGATCTGTAGGAAGGATTTCCTAGCAAGAAATATGACCAAGTAATCTTCATTTTCTTGTAATAGAGAAGACCTGTTCAAAAATTACATTTTGAATGTCATAGTGCTATCTTTCACAAATTTATATTGATTTGAAATGATATTTTGTTGGAAGAGATAGAATTTTAGAGCTGGAGGTGTTTTAAAATTTTCCTGGTTCTATTCTTTGACTTTGCAGAGGAGGTAATTGAGGGTCAGAGACATGAATATCTTGCACAAAGTCAAATAGCTAACAGCAGAGCTGGAGTAGAAATCTGGTCTCCAGAATTTCAGGGTTCTTTTCACTGCAACTTGCTGTCTCTCTAGCAGCATAAGTTTTTCTTTTAAATGTAAAAAGTTTTCTGTACATGGCATTCAATATATACTTAATTATTTTCAGTTAAACCTTGCAGGAACTAAGTTGTTGCATTATATCCCGCCTGTGGGTATGTGTGTGTTCAGAATACTGGTTATTGAGCATCTAATATGTGCCAGGCACTGTAATAGGTGCCTGTGTGCACACATATATGCATACACACATGTACATGTTCCTACCCAGGGATACATGCACACATATTTATCTCAGAGACCATTATTTAGAGTAATAATCTGCTTTCATGGGAAAAACTGTTAACAGGTAAAGTGTTATACTGAATATACTGCAGAATTTTTGTGCAGCTTATATTTCTGTTGATTAGATTTTTTTTTTATTTTAAGAAAGTTGATAAACTGTATGCTTGGATTTTTTTCTAAATATAACAAAGAATGGTATCATTCATAAACACCTCATGGTTAGTTTTAAAGTGTATTGTTCTATTAAAGCTTTAACTTGATCTAATTTCACATTATTGTTAAAATATAATAAATACATGTAAAAGTGTTGGAAATAAAAACAAGTACATTAGCACTGTTATTGTGCTTCCTTTAGATGTGTGTGTGTGTGTGTGTGTTTCAAAGCAGTCAACGTTAGCCTATTTTGTACTGAGATTATTTACCTGGTTGGTTTCTTTTGGATTTGACAGATGGAGTTGGTGATTATTTTCCTTCTCATAGTGGAAACATAACTTTTTTTATAGGGTTCTCTTGAAAGAGCACTTGAAATATGATAACTGTATGACCTTCCAGTTGTGGAAGCCAGGTGGCTTATATATTCCACACCCTAGTCTTACAGTATAGGCCCTGCTTCTGTGCATATTATATACTATGGTCCCATTTGGAAACAGTAACTACTCATCTATAAAAGACTTGCATACATTTATAAAGAAGACTTTTTGAAACAATCAGATTTTCTTTAATAGGTAATATTTTAAAATATTTCTAAGAATTTAAAAATTGTTATGGAAATCAATATGTACCAAATAATTAGCATTTGGATTAATCAAAAGCAAACATTTTATACCTAGTATTGTTATCAATATCCCTAAGTTATGTACCAAATAGGCAGCCTGATTTATAGCAAATACAAAAATGTCAGGCCATACATTGTAGCCATAAAACTACATGTATAGGTAGATGTAGTTGATATAAACAAAACCTGACTCAGAGGCTTTAATGGTTTTCTCACAAAAGTAGTAAAACTCCAGAAAACACCGGGGTAAAAGGCAATCTAAAATTTTTCCCTATGGATGACCCAGCAAACTCCAAATCATCTTTTAAGAAGCAATATGAATGGCACCTGGCTGTGAACCATACTAACCAACCCCATCCTGGAGGCAGAGTTAATGACGCCTTCCACATGTTACCTTGCCTTATACAGCTTTATTGCACCTATCACACTGTTATTTAATTAATAGCCTATATGTAAATCCCTTAGAACAGAGACCATGTTAATCCTCAGTGCCCAACACATAGTATATACTCAAATGTTTGATCTATTAATATGTAAGTTAGTACATGGGGCAGAAATTCTAGTCTATTTTTTCCACTAATGTATCCCTAGTATCTAGAATAGTGCCTAACATATAGTAGGTGATTAATAGGCATTTTAAAAAATTAATGAATGGATCAATAAATGAAGAAATGGAGGGAATTTAAATCCTTGTAGTAAATGTCAGCAGCACAGAGAAAGAAAGTTTAGATAAGTTTGAATAGAAGTTACTTTTCATATTATCTCTAACTTACAGAATGATCAAGTCCCGGCCTCTGGATTATACCTTTGTTCCTCGAACATGGATCTTCCCTGCTGAATATACACAATTTCAGAATTATATGAAAGAATTAAAGAAAAAAAGAAAGCAGAAGACTTTTATAGTAAAACCAGCTAATGGTGCAATGGGTCATGGGTACGTATTTTTCATATGGAATACATAAAAATTTTAAAAAATTGGGGGAGAGAATAAGTGTGACCATTTGCTCATGGTTGAGTACTAATATGAAAAAAATAATAAAATAGCTTTCTAACTTTTGCTTTTTTTGGAACTAAATATTTAATGAGCCCTTTTACCCTGTCCTGGAGACTTCAATAATTCAATCTAAAAATTTAATCAGCAGGTTGTGAGACTTTGATAGGAGACTACAAAATAGAGAAAAGTAAATATTTTCTAAATTTTTTCTTAAACATAAAATTTGTATTCATCATAATTTTAGAGTAAGCTTGGAGAGGAAAATCAGTTGATACAGTAGAGCTAAACTGAGTTGGTGAATGAAATGGAAAGGGTGTTACTGTTTTCATCTTTAAAAAAAAATTTAAGCACAAAATATCTATTTTCTTTGCTTTACAAATAATTTTTTTCTTTATGTAGCCATGGTAATTGGATTGAAGATGAGTAGAACATATTTTAAGCTAAAGTGCTGAGAACTAGACCTGTTAGCTGGGGATAGATTATACAACTTAATATTCCTGTTTACTTTTGCTTTCTTATGCTAGTTTTCTGCTGTTTACTTTTTCAAAGAAAATGTGGCTGAGGCTACTTTTAATAAAAACACAAGTAATTTTTATCTTTGATTAGAGTGCTGTGGGGAAAAAAGATATTTGGAAATATAGCTGCCAGGTAAATTACTGTTCAACACATTTCCTTTTAACTTTTAATCATAATTTAATAATTTAATCAGACATTATTTTAAACTGTGGTTTAGTAATTTAAAAGACAAACAACATGTAGTGTTAGTGGAAATTGTATATTAATTGTTTAATGTAAATGTGGTTCACTATATGTTAGTATCAAGGTAAACATTTTGGGGGGGATAATTGAAGTTCACATTTTCTCAATTTTAATGTTAAAAATTATGTTAAAAATTCATTTTTATATATATTTAATGTTAGTG
This sequence comes from Balaenoptera ricei, assembly GCF_028023285.1. NCBI lineage: Eukaryota > Metazoa > Chordata > Mammalia > Artiodactyla > Balaenopteridae > Balaenoptera > Balaenoptera ricei. Next base: position 73,525,219 of record NC_082639.1, on the reverse strand, counting down.
TAAATAGTTAATAATATGAATTGACTACAGTAATAAAATAGCTGAAAAGTATACTATACATACTGTGCTGCCAGGGTTTATCTCATGCAATGCAGAAGTACATAGGTAAAGTACACCTCTCTCATCTGTAGAATATATATATTTCCTTGCTGGTTTTCTGTTTAATTGTCCTGTTCATTATTGAGAGTGGGGGGCATTGAACACTTCAACTGCTATTGTTGAACTGTCTATCTGTGCCTTCAATTCTATCAGTTTTTGCTTCATATATTTTGGAGCTCTGTTGTGAGGTGCATATGTTTATAATTATTATATCTTCTTGATGCATTGACTTTTAAAAATTATTATATTACTGTTTTTCTTTGTCTGTTGCAGTACTTTTTGTCTTAAAGTCTATTTTGTCTGATACTAGTATAGCCACTTCAGTTCTCTCTTGGTTACTGTTTGCATGGAATATCTTTTCCATTTGTTCACTTTCAGCCTATTTAAGTCTTTGAATATAAAGTGTGGCTCTTGTTGACAGCATGTAGTTGGGCCATATTTTTTAATACATTCTGCCAAATCTTGTCTTCCAACTGGAGAGTTAATCCATTCTTATTTATTATGTAATTATTGATAAGGAAAGATTTACTTTTGGCATTTTGCTATTTGTTTTCTTTATGTATTATATAGTTTTCATACCTCAATTTCTCCATTTCTGCCCTCTTGTGTATTACATGGGTATTTTCTAGTGTACCATTTTAATTTCATTGTCATTTATTTTACTATATATTTTTTGAGTTATTTTTTAAATGGTTGCTTTGGGGTTACAATTAGCATCTCAATTTATAACAACTTAGTTTGGATTAGTATCATTACTTTTAATGGTAAAAACAACAACAAAACTTTGCTTCTATTTGCCTCTTCCCCCTTTATGATGTTTTGTCACAAATTACACCTGTATATATTGTGTGCCCATCAAAATAGATTTATAATAATTGTTTTATGCAGTTGTGTTTTAAATAATACAGGAAAAATAAGCAGTTACAAACCTAAACTACACTAGTAGTGACTTTTATTTTTACCTATGTAGTAATATTTACAGGTGCTCTTTATTTCTTTGTGTAGATTTGAATTACTGCCTAGTGTCCCTTTGCTTCAGCCTGAAGGATTGTCTTTAGCATTTCTTATAGGCCAGGTATAATAGCAACAAACTCTCTCAGTTTTTGTTTATCTGGTAATGTCTTAATTTCTCTTTCAATTTTGAATATTTTGTCAGATATAGATTTCTTGGTTAACAGTTTTTTTTTTTTTCTTTTTCTATCAGCACTTTGAATATGGCATCTTACTGTCTTCTGCCCTCCATTGTTTCTGATGAGAAATTAGCTCTTTATCTTAATGAGGATCGCTTGGATGTGATGAGTGGCCTGTCTTGCTACTTTTTTCTCTCTTTCTCTAGGCTTTTGACAGTTTGATTAGAACATGTCTTAGTGTGGCTCTCTTTGAGTTTATCTTACTTGAAGTTTATTAGGCTTCTTGATTTGTAGGTTAATATTTTTCATCAGATTGGGGGATTCTCAGCCATTAATTCTTCAAAGAGTCTTTTTGCCCCTTTCTCTTTTCTCCTTTTGAGACACCCATTACGAGTGTGTTGATATTATTGATGTTGTCTTGCAGGGCTCTTAAGCTCTGTTCATTTTTCTTCATTCTTTTTCCTTTCTGTTCTTCAGACTAATCTCAATTGATTTATCTTCAAGTTTGCTGATTCTTTCCCTGCCTTCCCAAATCTTCTGTTTAGCCCCTCTAATGTATTTTTGTTTCAGTTATTGTACTTTACAACTTCAGAATTTTTGTTTGGTTCCCCCCACCTACCCCACCACCTTTAAAAGTAATTTCTATCTCTACTGATATTCTTCATTGGTGAGATATTATTCCCATGGTTTCCTTCAGTTCTTCGTACATGATTTCCTTTAGCTCTTTGAACAAATTTAAAATAGTTGATTTAAATAATTTATTGTCTGGTAAGTCAAATATCTGGGTTTCCTCAGGTATAGTTTCTATTAATTGAGAATTTTTTTTGTGTATGGGTCATACTCTTCTTTTTTGAATGACTCATGATATTTTGTTGAAAATTGGACATTTTGTGTATTGTAATGTAGCAACTCTGACAATTAGATTCTCTCTCCTCTACAGGGTTTTTTGTTACCATTGATGTTTATTTGTTTAGTGACCTTTCTGAAACAATTTTGTAAAGTTTGTATTTTTTATTGTGTGTGACCTCTGAAGTTCCTGTTCTGTTGGGTCAGTGGTCAGTGTAATTGTCCAATCCATTAGTAATTGAATAGAGATTTCCTTAAACACTGGGAACCAAATATCTATATCTATACCTATATCCATATACACCCACATACATATGTATATATGTGTGTGTATATATAGATATAGGTATAGATATATATTTATCCCCCAATCCTTGCAGATGGGGTGTGTGTGTGTGTGTGTGTGTGTTGGAGCATGCCCTCAACACTTAGCTAGGTAGTTTATAACTCTGCCTTAGCCTTCACTTCCTACTTGTACAGAGCTTGATGGTTAGCTGGACGTAAGAGTTTAGAGCCATCTCAGGCCTCTCCTGAGCATGCACTTAGCCCTGGGCATTCATATGGCCTTCTAGAATCCCATAAATATGTGAGAGTTTTTCAAAGCCCTTATTCCCCAAAGATTGTCATTCCTGTCTTTTTCCCCAATCTTTGCAGTTAGTCTGTTGTTTTTCCCAACTGCTATTTGTTGCCCCAGGCAGCAGGGACTGCTACATTTGTCTTTAAATGTTTTCAACATTTGTCTCCGCCCACCCCCCCCCAACCCCCCAAGTAGCTGCCTCAGCACTGGGAGAGTTCGCAGTTAGACAAGATAAAAGAAAACCTTTGAGATTGTCCAGGGAACCACAGAACTGATTTAAACAAATAGACAAACAAACAAACAAACAAAACAACCACAAGAATAGGTCTGTTCTGCTGCCTCTAGAACCAGTACCTGTACTGGGAACACGGGTTACTGCTCAAGGCCACTGCTGAGCTGGGGGTTGGGGGTGGTACCAGAGTAAGTTAAAATGCTAGGAATCTGTTTTACACAGATTCAGCTGTTTTTTTTGTTTGTTTGTTTATTACATGTTCCTTGGTTAGTATCCATGGTTCTAAAAAAGTTGCTTCTGACAGTATTTTTATGCTGTATTTTTTTTGTGTGTGTGTGATGGGACCACTTTCCTCTTGAGTATTACCTATAACTTTGTTAAAATCCTGACTCCATAACAAATTGTTCTTTTAATCTTTTCTTTAAATTTAGGATTTCTTTGATAAGAAATGGTGACAAACTTCCATCTCAGGATCATTTGATTGTTCAAGAATACATTGAAAAGCCTTTCCTAATGGAAGGTTACAAGTTTGATTTACGAATTTATATTCTGGTAACATCGTGTGATCCACTAAAAATATTTCTCTACCATGATGGACTTGTGCGAATGGGAACAGAGAAGTACATTCCACCTAATGAGACCAATTTGGTAAGTGATACCAGACACTATGATTTTATTAATTTATTCAACATCTATTTTTTAAAACACCCATTGTGTATAAATGTTAAATGAACAAAGTTCCTCCTCTCAGGCTTTTATAGTCTAGAAGAATTATATACGTAAATAAGACTGCCTCTAATTTAAGACAGCTTTGTGGAAATTAGAAAAAAAAGTGCCTGCTGCTCCAGGTAGGCTAATTAGGAAAACACACCCCATCTGGGTGCTGTGAGCATGAGGATGGATTTCGAAGTATATATGTGTGTGTAGTGGTCCTGGATAGAAATGTTTGATACAGAAATACAAATTAAAATAATATGCCATTGAGAAATACAGATAAAGTGTTAAAGAATTGAGTGTAGGAATAGGTTTTGTTCAGCTTCTCATGGGAGAGGTGGTATTTGAGCAGGCTTTGTATGAAAGGTATGGTTTAAACATGTAGAATGTGGGAGAAAGTACATGAAACAGAGAAAGCAAAAGTTATCAGAGAGTAGAGTTATTATTTTTTGTTGGAACAAAAGAGAAGATTTTAAATTTATGTTGATCAATTGTGAAGTAGAGACATAAATTGGCAGTTTCATAGTACGTTTTTAAATCTATTAAGTGGAGATTTTTGTTAGTATTTTTCCATTAGGATTATCTTTGTGTAGCCACAACATATTGATGAAAGTCATAACTGTGTAGTTTATGAAGGTCAAACTGTAATTTATTATCATAATTTATCATGAAAGTCATAAATGTAATTTATAGTTTATGAGAGACAAACAGTAGTTTATTATCCATACTTAAAAATTTAGTTAACCTCTACCTCTATTTTTGGATCTACTAATTACAGTAAAAATTACACCTAATTAAGGATTGTTTCCCATTTTTGTCAAAGGCCTGGTTATTGTTCTTCTATAATATTATGCACATAAATGACTACATTGAGTGGTCATTTTCCAAAATTAAATGACTAATCATGAATGTTGCTACGTTCAATTAACTAAGAAATGTTGTAAACCTGGCTAAGGAAGAATAAGGGAACTGTCAAAGTTTTTACAGGAAAGGAAGATAAAAGAAAGAATCATCTCTTCAAAGGTCATAAGGTGTGAATACATCCAATCTTCAAGAAATGTTTGAACTCTACTGCATTCTAGACATTGTGCTGGTTTTGGAAAAACGGTGACCAAGACAGATACAGTACTTGATCTCACAAAAGCAACAATCTAGTGGGGAGGCAGAAAATAAATAAGCAATTATAATACCCAGTGGTAAGTGTAATGGTTTAAGAAACTGAGAATGCTATGGCAGTGCATAGCAGGAACATCTAACTAACTCATTTGGAGATACAGTTAGAGAGGGAGTTTGTAAAGTGAAATCTGAAGAGTGAGGGTTTAGCTAAGTTAGAGGTGGGGTGGGATGGGTTAAGACTCCAAGTAGAAGAATGGTCCAGAGGTAGGAGGGAGAGTGATACGTCTGGAGAGAGCACACACATTCAATATGGCTAAAGTACAGACTAAGACAGGATGGGTGTTCTGACATCAGGATGGAGAGTCCCAGAGGCCAGATCTTGGTAGATCATGGCTAGGATTTTGGAACTTAACCTAAGAAGAAGGGAAGCATTGAAAGATTTTAAACAAGGGAAAGAAGGAATGAGATTTTTGTCTTAAAAAGGTCACCTGGTCTATAGTGTGGGGAATGTGAGATGGGGCTGTAGATGGATGGGAGAGACTAGAGTAAGGGAGACAAGAAGCTGTATTCTAGTCTAACCACATGTGAGAGACAAGATGACTTAATTTGAAGTGATAGTAGGACAGGACTACGAATAAGAGCACAGATTTCAGATATATTTACGATACCATGGGTAACACTGATATACCGACAGGTTGATTTGTAGAATAAGGGAAAGAGAGAGAGAAATTAAGGATAAAACTCAAAAGAGTTTTGGCACAGCAGTTGGGTGGATGGTGACATTCTCTGTGATAGGGAGTATAGGAGCTTTTAAAGTTTTGCAGAAAGCTGATGTGTTTGATTTGAGATGCCTGTGTGACTTCCAAATGGATCTATACTATTGGCATTTGGATATACAGTATAGGTCTGAAGCTTACATGAGAGAACTGATCTACAGGCGTAATTTGGGGCTTGTCAGTTTATAGATTATAATTAAAATAGTTGGAGTGGGTAAGACTGGATTATATATATGTAAGGCAGATAGTCATGTTTTGAGAGGAAAGAGTAAGGGAAGAGATAGGAAAGGGTAAGACTTGAAAGCTCATTTAGGTGATAAAGTGATTTATTCTAATTTCTTAAGTTGGATGTATGTGATTTGCTTAAGTACACTGGGTTAGGAAATCATATTGAAAGATTGGGAGTCAGGAAACGTGGCCTCTAGGTTTCGCTTTGCCAAGTGCTCTTGAGTCACATAATCTCCTGGCTTTGGTTTTCACATGTATGAAAAATGATGTTCTCCTGTATAAACATCAGTGTTCCTCATATATCTCTAAAATTTTATGATTGAATTCCTACATGAAGATATGAAAAATTTAAAAAGTGAAGTGCAAAACTTTATCTAAAGTGAGATCACTCTTATGTAAAAGATAAGTTTAAGAAAAAAGGTGGAAAAAATAAACCAAAATGCTCCCATTGGTTGTTTTTGGACAGCAGACTGCTTCATATTTTTTTCCTTCGTATTTCCAATTTTTAAAATAGGTGCATTTTGTCATGAGCTGTATATTGATAAGCTACATGTAAGGAAATCATAAGAGAGAATTTCAGAAATTGAAATATAATAAACATAAATTTTTTTGCCACCCCGTGTAGCAGTCAGTCAATCCTTGAAAGGTTCTGTATGTTCCAATTCATTATTTGGAGTCTATACGCTATAAAATAGGGTGGAGAATAGTTATATACTTTTCATGCGTTGCAGGTTGCTATTTGATTCAGAGCTGCCATCACTTCTCCTTATGGCAAATGTCCAACTGACAATGAACTGTTTAGAAGGGGATTTTTGTCAAGGTAGATGTGAAATTGTGGAATTTCCAATGCTACATATAAAGATAATGTTTTAAGAAAAATGCAAAGTTCCATTTCTTATTCACTTTTCCACTAGGATATCTAGAGTTTTTATTACTGCTGTTAGTATTTATTTTAAGAAATTCCTGCCAAATGGAGAGCTCCTCAAAAAATTATTTTCCAAACAAAAATAATTTCTAGTTTGGAAACTAAGGAATGTTATAGTTTGATTAGTTTCCTTTTTTCTTTAAATCAAGCACGTAAAATTAGACAAGTATAAGGTTATGCTCTTTCTTTTAAATATCACTTAGTTTAAAGTGATAATTTTCATGAAGGTAGGGACTATGTCTGCCTTGTTAATCTTTGTGTCCACAGTGCACAGCACACATTCCTGCCAGTGGTGGGTGCTCCTTAAATATTGTTCAATGAACAAAAAAAATTCTTAATTACTGGTGGGCATATGGATTAATAAACAACATGTAGCTCATATGATCAGTTCTGCATATTTGCTTCAAAGATTTCAATACTGTAGACTTAAGTAACTGCAGTGAAAATAAAATATGACATAAATATCATTGGTTATTAACAAATCAGAATAGTAATGATGTGCCCAAAGTATGTATTCATTGTGATGCAACATTGCTATCTAAAGTGGTTTCTGGGAGTAGGATCATGAGGGTGGGATTTACAGACCTCATGAATGTTTATGATAGATTGATAAGGAGCTATTAATGTATATTAATTGACAATTATGAGAAATTTTAAATTTTGTATTCTTTTTCAAGTTTATTTGAGGATAACGTTGTCAACAAACATAAGAATATAAAGAGACTAAGACCTAAGAACTCCAGTATGGAGCGCTATAACTTTGCTGTTAATCATTTAGACATTTGTACAGCATCGTGTGGTGCTTCTGTCTGCTGACACTGAGTGCACTCTGTCTTGTTAACAAGTTACAGTGATCTTCCAGTCAGGATGGGAGGGCAGAGGTTGAGGTTGGTATCCTGCCTCTAGGTTTCTGCTACTTACTTGAGCTTTCACTTTTAAATCTTTGTTTGAGAAGATATAGAATACTCTTTCTTAGAAAATTCCTTTCCCAAAACAAGTTAGGATGAAAATTTTAGAAAAACATTAAAAACAAACCAACTAAGAAAAACAAACTTCAAAGTTACAGCATTTTTCTTGCTTAGCAATATGTAGTTTCACATTTTCATTTAATTACTCTATATATCCTTATTATTTTCATACTTTCTATCGTAGATATATTTTCAGTAATATACAAAGTAACTTTGTAGGTAACTACTTTCACAACCTTTTTTAGAAAAATGTGCCATTGCATTTTGAAAATTATCTTTATAATCATTAAATTATGAATATGTATATTTTAAACTTTAAGATTGTCTTTCCTCTTTGGATGCTTTCTTTTCTGTGAAACTTCATGGTTCTAGAGTCTCATAGGTGATAACAACTTTGGTTCTGACTTGTTACAGACCCAGTTATTCATGCATCTGACAAACTACTCTGTGAACAAGCACAATGAACATTTTGAAAGGGATGAAACTGAAAACAAAGGCAGCAAACGTTCCATCAAATGGTTTACAGAATTCCTACAAGCAAATCAACATGATGTTGCTAAGTTTTGGAGTGATATTTCAGTAAGATTATACCATTTTACAATTTTAATTGTCTTTCCTCATATTAATTGAAAGGATCATCAACCATTTTAAATAAAGAACGGATTACATTAGATTGGGCAGATAAAGTGTGCTTTTATGAAGAAAGTGAAATTTGTCATGGACCTTAATAGATAAGTAGTACTTTTACTGCTAGGCTCGGAAAGAGGGAATGCTAAGCGGAGGCAAAAGCGTGAGTAAAGGCATGGAGGCATGAAAATAGTTCAAAGTGGCCCAGGTTGGCACATATCGTATTTGTGGGAGATTCATGAGGACTTAATGGCTGGAAAGATACGTGGAACCAAGTTTTAGGTCTGAAAATCAAGGCTTCACTTGGTAGGCAGTAAGGATTCATTCAGTTTTTAAGGGAAGAGAGTAATAAGGCCAAAGACCATGCATTTGAAAGATAAATCTGACAATGGGTATAGGATGGGTTAGAGTGAAGACCAGAAGTAGGTAGAGGAGGACATTTGGGAGTAGTTGCAGGGAAAAGAATGGCCTGAATTGAACCACAATAAAAGAGGTGACAATGAAGTAGACCTTGAGATTAACTGAATGTTCAGAATGGGGAGGGGGGAAGAAGTATTCAGATATTCTTCTGCAGTTTTGAGGAATAATTATAAGGAGAATGGGTGTGGCATTATTTGAAATAGAATAGGAAGGAATTTATTTTGAGATGTAGAGCTTAGTTTTGCAGATGAGAGAAAAGAGTTCTATTCACTTATTTGCTAGTTCATTTATTCATTTATTCAGTAAACATTTATTGAACCCATAATATAAGCCTGTCCCTGGCTGATAATTTGAGGATTTGTAAGATACAGCTCCAAGCCTCAAAAAACTCAAGAGTTTGGTAGGGAACACTCGCACATAAATTGTTAATGAAATGCAATGTAGCAAGTACAAAAACAGAGGCATACATTGGATTCTCTGGGGTTGTAGAGGAAGACCACATATAGTAGCTTTGAGTGGATGGGCATAGCAGGACTTCCTGGAGGCACTGACACCTGAACGCAGTTTTTTAAAAGTCCATGAGGCTATGATGAATTCTATTTTCGATATGTTAAACTTGAAATGCTCTCTTAGGTAGAAAAGTTGAGCAGGCAGTTAAAAGTGTATGTATGAGGTGTAATGGATAATTAAAGCCATGGCAGTAGATGAAATTCCAAATGGTAAGGGTAAAGAGAGAAAAGGAAACACGTATGAGAAGATGACCTTGGTGAAACAGACCCTTTTATTAATCCTAGCAGAAATATTAAAATGGTATTCATAGTTAAGAAGAGTATGTTGAAAATACTTAACATGATTAGGGCTATACAATTTGACTTCTGGGACAAATAATATATATTTAAACAAAAATATCATGGAAAATGAACTTGAAAGTTCATTGTTGGTTGAACTTGGTTCTCTTGAGTAAATCAGAGAAAAACTCAGCATCATTATATTTATTCCTTTTCTTAGTGTTTTGTTGGTTTAAATCTTTTTTAAAATCTTATTTTCTGTGTCACAGAATGTAAACCCGAAGATCTTTAGGTATCAGACAAGTAAAAAGGAGTTAAGTAGTCTGTATAGAAGAAAATAGGGCAGGCTGAGAATGGTGGTAATTTGAGGAGCATAAGAGGTCTAAAGGGGATAGATACCACTCAGCACCAGCCTGTTGATGCCATGTGGTATTTTGGGCCCAGTGTGCCTCATTCTCTAATTTGTCAATAGATACCCTAAGTCTCCTGATTTATAAATGTTAGCAACAAATTCAAAATTTTTAAAAATTTAGGGGTTCCATCAAATTTTAAAGTTTGTCATTTGGATTTGGTCAGATTCTCACGAACTTGTTAACTTTCTATTATATCTTCCTGAGAGACTAAATATTGATACATCCAAACAAGAAATTTGATTCCAACAATGCCATTTATTTATCTATTTACTTTATCAAGGCCAGTTTTTTGGAAATTCCAAAAAATATTCTAATAATGATAGTTTACTATCATGTGGGTCAGAAACATCAAAGTGGTAAAATTTGCAATTTTGATACAATAGCTCAATGATGGAAGATCTACTTGGTGACACCTGGATGATTTAATGAATGGGTCGTTTGGTGACTAGCTCAGTGAGACCAAGAAAGTTTTAGATGCCCTCTGGTGTTCTTTTTCTTTACCAGATTCTTCACTTCTTATGAGTTTGATTGTTCAGGGAAGTCTTTGTGAAAAGGTGGAACCTGTTGGGTTGCCTTGGTGAGGAATGTACGGAGAGAATCAGTCAGAGAGAAAAATGGATATCATTAGCTTTACAGACATTAGTTTTAAGTGGTACTTTCCCCACATAATTGAATTAGGACAAGGTATACAACTAAGACTAATACTAATAAGAGTATGGAAATTAACTCCTCAGTTAGAGCTTAAAATATAATTTTCAGATATGACCTGAACATAGCAATTGCGGGCCTATTAAGCTCTGATACATTGCATGATCTTTTCTATAAATGGGTAAATTTTGCATCATTCTTGCCTACATTAGTTAAAATGTATATTAATAATCTATAAGTAACCAATTAATAAATAATTAATAACATTAACTTTTCCAAGTACCTTCTTAAAATTATCTTGTCAAACTATTTGCACTTATGTAATTCTTTTAAAATTTGCCTTCCTTGTTAAGAATTGCATGTACTTACAGATGTCTGTTGAAGGTGAATCAATGGGATAGTATAAAAAGAGAATAAAAGGAGATGGAGAAGGCAGTTGTGCAATAAATTTTTATCTTAATAGTTTACAAATTTCATGACTTTAACTTAGAACGTTTTTTTGGTGACTACTTTATTGATGGTAATTTCTCTGAAAAGTAGCTGTCTGCATATGAAAACTAACATTCAGCAATACCTTCTATGAAGAACAGATATATGTGCTTTTGTGCTGGTCAAGAATAAATAAGAAATCAATAGAAAAACAGGCCATGGAGGTTAAAAATGACTATAATCACTCATAAAATCATCCTTAATGAATGCTTTTTGTATACTTTAGGTACAAATCTACAAAATCATCTTTCAGAGCAATGTTGGAAATTCTCAAAAGCATTAGTGGAATTTGATTTGATTAGTGGAATTTGTGTTTGGTTGTATCATTCCTGATTTCACATATACCTGCAGTCTTTCCTCTGCATTCCTAAAAGTGTGCTGTTTTTTATGTAGAAAAAACACAGATTTGTAATCCAGAGTCTAAATATTCATTCCCCCTCACCCTGCCCCCCATCCTCCCACCTATCTTGTTTCACATAGACACTTACTAGTCAAGGTTTTAAGTTTTTTTTCCTACCCAGGTGATTTCAGTAATATCTCAAGATTTATATAACGTGGCCTTTTTTTTTTATCCTCATATACTGTGGTGCTACCATGCATTTGTTATTTTGAATAGAATTTTCTAAGAACAGCCTCTTGTGGCATCTCTGATATCCCCAAATACGTTCTGGGTTGGGATTCTTGGTAACAGTGAGGTTAACTTCATCTTCCATTTCTTTCTTTCATATAATAAATACTGCTCCCACCAGGCAGCTGAGTGTTTGTGTCTGACCAGATATATGAGGTGGAATTCCAGAAGAATAATAGAATAAATATAACAATAGTAGTTAAGTTGCTAACCCCTCTTGACGGTTTACTCTGTTCTAGGCACTATGCTAAGAGTTTTACATGGAGTCTCATTTTGTCCTTCCATCAGTCTTTTGCAGCAGGTATTTTTGCTATTACCAGTTTACATTTTAGAAAAATGAGACTCACAAAGTTTAAGCAACATGACTGAGGGTGCACATCTAACAAGTAACAAAGCCTGGGATAAAGCCAGAAAGTCTACTTTGGAGCCATTTTCTAATGGCTATAATGCCATGCTATATTGCGTATACCTGTAGAATGGGAGTTAAAAAGACAGTATATTCTAGGCAAAAACCAGCGAGACAGCTTTTCCACAATCCATAGCTTGTTCTCAAACTTCGGTAAGCCAACTTTTTCTTTTATTAGCATTAGTAACTCACCCTAGTAGTATTATGTGTTCTCACAGAAAATGTTGACAGCTAGTTTGTTAATTGGCAGTACTCTGATTTCAGATAAACCTTATGAACAACAGAATCATCACTGCACAGAGAAACCCAACTCTCCTAGATTCTGTCCTCTTGGCCTTTCAGGCTTTGTCTAAGTGGAGGTTCTATAATGTTGTTTGTGAAATAGTTAACTCTCCTTGGAATTGTCTTCCCTCCCATCCCCTCGCCTTCTGTATGGTTTCTGAGAAGGCAAGCATGTGATCCTACCTTACTTATTTAACAAATACAAGCCGCATTCATAAAATTTTATTTGTTCACAGATGATCTTGAGCATTTACTAAATGCCAGGCACTATTGTTAAGCACTGGGAATGGGGTTGTAAATAATACAGACAAGGACTCTGTTTTAACAAAAAAAAGAAAAAGGTCAGCTGGTCCTATGCTGTGTAGTGACACAGTAATGAATGATGTATGGGTGCCTACTTTTGATGTATGGGTGCCTTCCCTACTTCAGGGGTCAGGGAAGGACTCTCTGAGTATCAAGGGGCCAGACATGGGAATACTGGGGGAAGTGTGTTCCAGGAAGAGGGATCAGCTAGTGTGAGAGGCCTAGAGAAGGGGAGCATGGCTGGAGCACAGTGGGCAGGGGGAGAGTTGGGTGACATGAAGTCAGAGCAGTGGCAGGGGTTAGATGCCACAGAGCTTTGTGAACCTGGCCAGGATGCTAGTTTGTAAGTCCAGGCCTGATTTCCATGTATGTAAATGAGACACAAAGAAATAAGGCTTTTCATCTTTTTTTAAAAAATCACAATCTTTACAGGAATTGGTGGTAAAGACTCTGATTGTAGCAGAACCTCATGTCCTGCATGCATATCGAATGTGCAGACCTGGTCAACCTCCAGGAAGTGAAAGTGTCTGCTTCGAAGTCCTGGGATTTGATATTTTGTTGGATAGAAAACTAAAGCCATGGCTTCTGGAGGTAAGGCGTTTCTTTAAGAAGAAAGAGAAGTGATCCCTATTCTTTTTTTTTTTGAGTTTTATTTTATTTTTTTATACTGCAGGTTCTTATTAGTCATCAGTTTTATACACATCAGTGTATACATGTCAATCCCAATCTCCCAGTTCATCACACCACCAACCCCACCCCCCCGTGGCTTTCCCCCCTTGGTGTCCATATGTTTGTTCTCTACATCTGTGTCTCTATTTCTGCCCTGCAAACCGGTTCATCTGTACCATTTTTCTAGGTTCCACATATATGCGTTAATATACGATATTTGTTTTTCTCTTTCTGACTTACTTTACTCTGTATGACAGTCTCTAGATCCATCCACGTCTCAACAAATGACCCAATTTTGTTCCTTTTTATGGCTGAGTAATATTCCATTGTATATATGTACCACATCTTTTTTATCCATTCGTCTGTCGACGGGCATTTAGGCTGCTTCCATGACCTGGCTATTGTAAATAGTGCTGCAGTGAACATTGGGGTGCATGTGTCTTTTTGAATTATGGTTTTCTCTGGGTATATGCCCAGTAGTGGGATTGCTGGATCATATGGTAATTCTATTTTTAGTTTTTTAAGGAACCTCCATACTGTTCTCCATAGTGGCCGTATCAATTTACATTCCCACCAACAGTGCAAGAGGGTTCCCTTTTCTCCACATCCTCTCCAGCATTTGTTGTTTGTAGATTTTCTGAGGATGCCCATTCTAACTGGTGTGAGGTGATACCTCACTGTAGTTTTGCAATTACATTTCTCTAATAATTAGTGATGTTGAGCAGCTTTTCATGTGGCTCTTGGCCGTCTGTATGTGTTCTTTGGAAAGATCTCTGTTTAGGTCTTCTGCCCATTTTTTGTTTGGGTTGTTTGTTTTCTTAATATTGAGCTGCATGAGCTGTTTATATATTTAGGAGATTAATCCTTTGTCCGTTGATTTGTTTGCAACTATTTTCTCCCATTCTGAAGGTTGTCTTTTTCTCTTGTTTATGGTTTCCTTTGCTGTACAAAAGCTTTTAAGTTCCATGTCCCATTTGGTTATTTTTGGTTTTATTTCCATTTCTTTAGGAGGTGGGTCAAAAAGGATCTTGCTTTGATTTATGTCATAGAGTGTTCTACCTATGTTTTCCTCTAAGAGTTTTATAGTGTCCGGTCTTACATTTAGGTCTTTAATCCATTTTGAGTTTATTTTTGTGTATGGTGTTAGAGAGTGTTCTAATTTCATTCTTTTGCATGTAGCTGTCCAGTTTTCCCAGCACCACTTATTGAAGAGACTGTCTTTTCTCCATTGTATATCCTTGCCTCCTTTGTCATAGATTAGTTGACCATAGGTGTGTGGGTTTACCTCTGGGCTTTCTGTCTTGTTCCATTGATCTGTGTTTCTGTTTTTGTGCCAATACCATACTGTCTTGATTACTATAGCTTTGTAGTATAGTCTGAAGTCAGGAAGTCTGATTCCTCCAGCTCCGTTTTCTTCCCTCAAGAATGCTTTGGCAATTCGGGGTCTTTTGTGTCTCCATACAAATATTAAGATTTTTTGTTCTAGTTCTGTAAAAAATGCCATTGGTAATTTGATAGGGATTGCATTGAATCTGTAGATTGCTTTGGGTAGTATAGTCATTTTCACAATATTGATTCTTCCAATCCAAGAGCATGGTATATCTCTCCATCTGTTGGTATCATCTTTAATTTCTTTCATCAGTGTCTTATAGTTTTCTGCATACAGGTCTTTTGTCTCCCTAGGTAGGTTTATTCCTAGGTATTTTATTCTTTTTGTTGCAGTGGTAAATGGGAGTGTTTCCTTAATTTCTCTTTCAGATTTTTCACCATTAGTGTATAGGAATGCAAGAGATTTCTGTACATTAATTTTGTATCCTGCTACTTTACCAAATTCATTGATTAGCTCTAGTAGTTTTCTGGTGGCATCTTTAGGGTTCTCTATGTATAGTATCATGTCATCTGCGAACAGTCACAGTTTTACTTCTTCTTTTCCAATTTGTATTCCTTTTATTTCTTTTTCTTCTCTGATTGCCATGGCTAGGACTTCCAAAACTATGTTGAATAGTAGTGGTGAGAGTGGGCATCCTTGTCTTGTTCCTGATCTTAGAAGAAATGATTTCAGTTTTTCACCATTGAGAATGATGTTTGCTGTGGGTTTGTCGTATATGACCTTTATTTTGTTGAGGTAGGTTCCCTCTATGCCCACTTTCTGGAGAATTTTTATCATAAATGGGTGTTGAATTTTGTCAAAAGCTTTTTCTGCATCTATTGAGATGATCATATGGTTTTTGTTCTTCAGTTTGTTAATATGGTGTATCACATTGATTGATTTGCGTATGTTGAAGGAACCTTGCATCCCTGGGATAATTCCTACTTGATCATGGTGTATGATCCTTTTAATGTGTTGTTGGATTCTGTTTGCTAGTATTTTGTTGAGGATTTTTGCATCTAAATTCATCAGTGATATTGGTCTGTAATTTTCTTTTTTTGTAGTATCTTTGTGTGGTTTTGGTATCAGTGTGATAGTGGCCTCATAGAATGGGTTTGGGAGTGTTCCTTACACTGCAACATTTTGGAAGAGTTTGAGAAGGATAGGTGTTAGCTCTTCTCTAAATGTTTGATAGAACTCATCTGTGAAGCCATCTGGTCCTGGACTTTTGTTTGTTGGAAGATTTTAAATCACAGTTTCAATTTCATTACTTGTGATTGGTCTGTTCATATTTTCTGTTTCTTCCTCATTCAGTCTTGGAGGGTTATACCTTTCTAAGAATTTGTCCATTTCTTCCAGGTTGTCCATTTAATTGGCATAGAGTTGCTTGTAGTAGTCTCTTAGCATGCTTTGTATTTTTGTGGTGTCTGTTGTAACTTCTCCTTTTTAATTTCTAATTTTATTGACTTGAGTCCTCTCCCTCTTTTTCATGGTGAGTCTGGCTAATGGTTTATGAATTTTGTTTATCTTCTCAAAGAACCAGCTTTTAGTTTTACTGATCTTTGCTATTGTTTTCTTTGTTTCTATTTCATTTATTTCTGCTCTGATCTTTATGATTTCTTTCCTTCTGCTAACTTTGTGTTTTGTTTGTTCTTCTTTCTCTAGTTCCTTTAGGTATAAGGTTAGATTGTTTATTTGAGATTTTTCTTGTTTCTTGAGGTAGGCTTGCATAGTTTTAAACTTCCCTCTAGAACTGCTTTTGCAGTTCTAGGTTGTGGATCATCGTGTTTTCATTGTCATTTGTCTCTAGGTATTTTTTGATTTCCTCTTTGCTTTCTTCCGTGATCTCTTGGTTATTTAGTAAAGTATTGTTTAGCCTCCATGTGTTTGTGTTTTTTACGTTTTTTTCCCTGTAATTCATTTCTAATCTCATAGCGTTGTGGTCAGAAAAGATGCTTGATATGATTTCAATTTTCTTAAATTTACTGAGGCTTGATTTGTGACCCAAGACATGATCTATCCTGGAGAATGTTCCGTGCGCACTTGAGAAAAAATTGTAATCTCCTGTTTATAGATGGAATGTCCTATAAATATCAGTTAAATCTATCTGGTCTATTGTGTCATTTAAAGCTTGTGTTTCCTTATTTATTTCCATTTTGGATGATCTGTCCATTGGTTTAAGTGAGGTGTTCAAGTCCCCCACTATTATTGTGTTACTGTCTATTTCCTCTTTTATAGCTGTTAGCAGTTGCCTTATGTATTGAGGTGCTCCTATGTTGGGTGCATATATATTTATAATTCTTATATCTTCTTGGATTGATCCCTTGATCATTATGTAGTGTCCTTCCTTGTCTCTTGTAACATTCTTTATTTTAAACTTTATTTTATCTGATATGAGTATTGCTACTCCAGCTTTCTTTTGATTTCCATTTGCATGGAATATCTTTTTCCATTCCCTCACTTGCAGTCTGTATGTGTCCCTAGGTCTGAAGTGGGTTTCTTGTAGACAGCTTATATATGGGTCTTGTTTTTGTAACCATTCAGTGAGCCTGTGTCTTTTGGTTGGAACATTTAATCCATTCACGTTTATGATAATTATCGATATGTATGTTTCTATGACCATTTTCTTAAATGTTTTGGGTTTGTTTTTGTAGGTCCTTTTTTTCTCTTGTGTTTCCCACTTAGAGAAGTTCCTTTAGCATTTATTGTAGAGCTGGTTTGGTGGTGCTGAATTCTCTTAGCTTTTGCTTGTCTGTAAAGCTTTTGATTTCTCCATCGAATCTGAAGGAGATCCTTGCCAGGTAGAATAATCTTGGTTGTAGGTTCTTCTCTTTCATTACTTTAAGTATATCATGCCACTCCCTTCTGGCTTGTAGAATTTCTGCTGAGAAATCAGCTGTTTACCTTAATGGGAGTTCCCTCGTATGTTTTTTGTCATTTTTCCCTTGCTGCTTTCAATAATTTTTCTTTGTCTTTAATTTAGGCCAATTTGATTACTATGTGTCTTGGTGTGTTTCTCCTTGGGTTTATCCTCTATGGGACTCTCTTCACTTCCTGGACTTGGGTGGCTATTTCCTTTCCCATGTTAGGGAAGTTTTTGACTCTAATCTCTTCAAATATTTTCTCTGGTGCTTTCTCTCTCTCTTCTCCTTCTGGGACCCCTACAATGCAAATGTTGTTGCGTTTAATGTTGTCCCAGAGGTATCTTAGGCTGTCTTCATTTCTTTTCATTCTTTTTTCTTTATTCTGTTCCATGACCGTGAATTCCACCATTCTGTCTTCCAGGTCACTTATCCGTTCTTCTGCCTCAGTCATTCTGCTATTGATTCCTTCTAGTGTATTTTTCATTTCAGATATTGTATTGTTCATCTCTGTTTTTTTGTTCTTTAATTCTTCTAGGTGTTTGTGAAACATTTCTTGCATCTTCTCGATCTTTGCCTCCATTCTATTTCTGAGGTCCTGGATCATCTTCACTATCATTATTCTGAATTCTTCTTCTGGAAGGTTGCCTATCTGCACTTCATTTAGTTGTTTTTCTGGGGTTTTATCTTGTTCTTTCATGTGGGACATAACCCTCTGCCTTTTCATCTTGTCTGTCTTTCTGTGAATGTGGTTTTTGTTCTGCAGGATGCAGGATTGTCGTTCTTGCTTCTGCTGTCTGCCCTCTGGTGGATGAGGCTATCTAAGAGGCTTGTGCAATTTTCCTGATTAGAGGGACTGGTGGTGGGTAGAGTTGACTGTTGCACTGGTGTGCAGAGCTCAGTAAAACTTTAATTTGCCTGACTGCTGATGCATGGGGCTGGGTTCCCTACCTGTTGGTTATTTGGCCTGAGGCAACCCAACACTGGAGACTACCTGGGCTCTTTGATGGGGCTAATGGCAGACTCTGGGAGGGCTCACGCCAAGCAGTCCTTCCCGGAACTTCTGCTGCCAATGTCCTTGTCCCCACAGTGAGCCACAGCCACCCCCTGCCTCTGCAGGAGACCCTCCAACACTGGCAGGTAGGTCTTGTTCAGTCTCCTATGGGGTCCCTGCTCCTTCCCCTGGGTCGTGATGCACACACTACTTTGTGTGTGCCCTCCAAAAGTGGAGTCTCTGTTTCCCCCAGTCCTGTTTAAGTCCTATAATCAAATCCCACTAGCCTTCAAAGTCTGATTCTCTAGGAATTTCTCCTCCCATTGCCTGACCCCCAGGTTGGGCAGCCTGACGTGGGGCTCAGAACCTTCACTCCAGTGGGTGGACTTCTGTGGTGTAATTGTTCTCCAGTCTGTGAGTCACCCACCAGCTATTATGGGATTTGATTTTACTGTGATTGCGCCCCTCCTACCATCTCATTGTGGCTTCTCCTTTGTCTTTGGATGTGAGGTATCTTTTTTGGTGAATTCCAGTGTCTTCCTGTTGATGAGTGTCCAGCAGCTAGTTGTGATTCTTGTGTTCTCACAAGAGGGAGTGAGAGCACATCCTTCTACTCTGCCATCTTGGTTCAGGGCCCCTGTGATCCGTATTCTTGTGTACTAAAACAAATGTTTTTTACATGTGTACTTGGCACAGTTGTTTCATTAACTGAGCAGAAAGAAGCCTGAATAGAGTATGTGGGAGGAAGAGAATGAGCATTCAGGGAGTAGAACAGTTCCGAGAGTGGGTCAGTGTATTTGATTTTACTTTTCCCAAATTAGCACTGGGTGAAATTCTAGGTTAGGCATTTTGCATATACGCATGAATCTGCTTTTACTGATTTTTTGTTTACTCTCTCCACTATTTTCTCAGCCTCACAGCTCTACCACTTCGTGACTTCTGGTTGTTGTCTTTCCTCTCTGTGGGTGCCTAGGCTGCAGAACTGTAGCTCCCTGGGTTCAGTGTGTCTCCCCTTCAAACTCTCCAAGAGGAGAGAGGCTCCAATTAGTTCATTAATCAGTAGTTAATACTTAACACCCCAGGTGACATGTATTCTCCTTTAAGGCCATATTATGTGCCTGGGGCTCTCCTCATGTCTAGCCTGTCAACTGTGCCTTTGGGTTTGCTGCCAGACCCTGGTTTGGTCAGAGTTGTCATTATTTTTCTTCCATTATAAAAGATCATTTGGAAAATATAGAATAATATAAAGGAAAAATAAAAATGACGTCTAAGATTTTTGTACCTTTTCAGTCATGTTTGTATTTATATTGTATACAGAAGAAACCTTAGAAGCCACACAGTACCACATCCAGCAATTCCCTTAAGTTCCCTGATCATAGAGCATCTGGCTCTGATCATCGAGCTCCACGGTCATAGATCACATGGCCACAGAATACTGTGTTTAGTAAACTTTGTCAAGAAAATAACACCTACCTAAACAGTGTTTACTAGATTAGTTACATTTTAAGGAAAATATTACTATAGAAGATATCATCAACAACTACCTGTCCTTTTAAGTTGGTTATCTCTTTTATTGTTAATGATTTAGAAGTTAGAAGTTACATCTGTAATATCAAGGTTTGCAAAAGCAAATTGAATGAGTGATAGGTGAGATCAAGACATTCAAAATATATATTTAGGAAAGAACACTTTTCCAGTTTGAGGGCTACTGGTTTCATTTGTGTGTGTGTTGAATCTACTATGAGCAAATAATGTGTATTATATTTCCAAACAAATACAGTTCTGTCAGGTATTCAAATTTTGCTTCTGCCTGTGTCCTAGACATTTGATAAATGTGAAGAATTTTGCTTATCATTTTGCTTCCTCTGTTCCTTGGATATGAAAGCACTTGACTCTGGACTATGGCCCTTCACCTAAGGCCCAACATTTTCTTCCTTTATTTTTGCTGTTTTCCTGTTCTTACTTTCCTTTCCTGTTTTTACCTGTATTTTTTTTCTGCCCCTGCTGCTTGTCATTTAGCCTTGATGGGGTGGGAAAGAAGTGACGGCAGCATGCATGAAGTAGAACTGAAAGGATAGCAAGGAATAATGATTTTATAGATATCTTATTTACCTGTTTTTAAAAGCACTTGCTTAACTGGAGCTTACCATTAGCTTGGTAGATCAGAATTGACTAAATGGTTGTGTATTTTTTAAAGGCTCAAAAATACCATTGTTTACATTCATGTTTCTTTATACTTTATTTTCTCCATCATTTCCAGATCAATAAGAACCACTAAAAAACTCCACAATAGCTTCATTTTCTATTCATTCTTTCATCATTTTCAGATCAATCATAACCATTTAAAAACTCTGCAATAGCCAACAGCTGTGGGTAATGAACATTTATTATATCAAAACAGTTAAAAGAATCTTACTTAGATCTTCCTTTGTATTTTCTCCCAGCTGCAATCATAGTACTTCTAATATACATTGGTAAAAACCTTTTGGCGCCATCAAGTGGAATTAGGTAGAGAGTGCCTCTGAGCATGTTAACTTTTAGTTAACTGGAATAATTGCAGGCAATGATTCTTAGTGGCAAATTGCAGAAATTTTCAATCATAGAAAACATTTTTAGGGAAAAACATGGAAATTGAGTGGAGTATAAATATAATGCTAATATTTTAAGTATCCTTGAATTAATTTCAACAAATCATTGGGCCAGATGGTGGAGATAGAAGAAAAATAAGGTTGTCCTGGTCTAGTGGGGACTCAGATATGTGTTTATGGTAGTATTTACAAGTATAAGTAGGGAATAAGGAGCCAGCACAAACAGAGTGATTAATCTCTCTGTGTACATGTGTATATTTGAGAGTTTAAAAAAAGTCTTTGCAGAAGAGGGAAAACCTGAGCAGAGTATTTAAGGTGGTAGAAAGTGGGGTAGGGGTTGGGGCTGGGAGAAGTTACTGGCCAGAGGAAACAGCACTAATTTAGGAGCACAGAATCTATTATGGAAACTTTTATGTGTGCATGAAATGATTGTGCTTATATTGATAATAAAACTGTGATTTGGATGGTTAATAAATAGTATTTATTAATTTAATTTGCTTTCTAATAATTTTCCTTTTTGCACGCATTTACAAGCTGCTGAGCTTTAAGATTCTAACACTTGTGGGTTTTGTTTGTTTTACAATTGGGTTAGGAAATGAGAACCAAAGAAGCCATCCACGTTACAGAGTAGAACTTGGGCTGGATGGAACCCTAATTTTCAGCATTTCTTCTGTCAGCCATTTGTGGTTTTCTTTTATTTTTTTCTTTACCTTTCTCATAAAACTTAAAAAAAAAATCCAAAATGTTAATTGAATTAAGTTTTTCTACCTTTCCATGTATTAGTTTATTTGATGTGTAGGTACATTTCTTGATAGACCAATTTCTCTTACATGAGAGTAGAGTGAAGAATCTGAAATAGAAAAGAGAGAGGGTCTGAGATTATGTTGTACCAAGACTGCCTACCATCCTGGAGGAGGCATATGCTTGGCAGAATACCAGACTGCAGTTTTAGAATGAAGCACTAAGGAATTCTATAAAGATAGATAACATTTCAGTAAACCACTTAATCATCAGTTCAAAAATGTTTTTTTTTAAAATAATCCCGTTACATGTAGTAGCAGAACTGTCTTTGTTTTGCAAATTCCAGAGATTTGAATCAGTATTGAATGGTTGAAACTTTTTTCATATAAAATATGAAATGTTTTATTTCATAAAAATATTACTTTACCCTTTCTCTGCACTTGTAAGAGGAAATACTTGGAGCTTTGAAGTAGTAGATTAATAAACTTCCTTTTTCAAATTTACCTGGAATAAATGGATGCTCTTGCAATTACCAAGCTATTCTCTTCCCCTTGAGACCACATCACACAGACAAGAATATGATCATCACCTTCTAAATCAGAAGTCAGCAAAGGCATAATATAGTAAGGCATTTCTCTATTGAAAAAAATACAGTTTGCCATAATTCTATACAAGGAATACCAGGTAACCATCAAAATGATGACATGAAAGATTTTCACGATACATTGTTAAGAGAAAACCTCGGATTATAAAATAGTATATTTAGTATAGAGATATATTTGGAAGGCAAAATGAATATTATAAAATGTATACATAGCAAATATCTGGAACACCATTTATCAAATGATTAACAAGACACAAGGTAGTGGAATTGCAGGTGATCTTTCTGTTGTTTGTTTGGCTTCTGTTTCTAATTTTTCTGCAGTGATCTTGTGCCACATTTATAATTAGAGGTATTTATATTCCTGGATGATTTCTTAAGTGTAATGTGGCATTTCCTTCAGCTGCCAGTTGCAAAATGCATGCTGTCAGTTATCTTGTCTTTTGTTGTGATGGTTTTGAATAAGATGACCCTCCTCTATGAGGAGTAGCATGCATGTTTTTTGAGATAGCTTGTGGAGTTAGTTGGTGGTCATGAAGCTAAGCTGTAGTTTTGAACTCAGCAGTGTTCTCACCAGTTGAGTTATTTGAGTAAGTAATTTTCTTAAACATCTGCTATCGCAATTACATTTTCATAACAACAACAACAACAACAACAATAAAACCCAACAACAACAAAGACAAAAACAAACACTCCAGCTCTTGAAGTGGTAATATATTGTACACTAGATTTCAGGGTATATGTAGTTACTTCTTATTTTTCTTCTTAGTGAAATCCTAGAAATGATGTGGGAAAGAAGAACAACCACAAATGGCTCAGTTATTCCCATGAGTCCTTAAACAGTTAGAAAAGCTCATAGAGGTTAGTTTGCAGCTACCTTTAATGGTATCCTCTGAGTAATTTCAATGAAATGAAATGAAAATTGATGAATTATTGTCTGACCCAGGTAGAAAGAAATAAAATTTATTTTTCAGGCAACAATAGACATATTCATCCAGAAGGTCTGAAAGCAGTGAGAAGAGGGCACTGATAATCTCAATATGGGAAATACATACATGAACATAATTATTACTATAGTGGTACTATCCCTATTATTTTTTGTTCCATTTGTATTATTGTTATTGTTATTACTGGTCCTCCAACCTTTTTGTCTGGATGAATCACTTTAACTTTCTAAAGTTAAGACCTAGAGTTCATGGGGTAATAGATTGGAGAGAGTGGAGAGGAGGGAGAGGGCTGATATGCTGACTGAAAATCTGGAGCTAAGGCAGCAGGGGGAAGGGGCAGTGATGACAGTCAATTCCTTGCAACTCCTTGACTTAAGGTGTTGGAGAAGGGAGGTGTGGCAATGGTGACCGGGTCATCTACCATATAGTGCTTTGATATTTATTGTAGAGTCCTTCTACTGGTTGGGGATCCCACATTAAATTAACAAATTTGTACTGCATATTTATTGACCTACCAACATTTGTTTACTCATTGTTTTCTTTGTAAATTTCAGATCAATCGAGCTCCAAGCTTTGGAACTGATCAGAAAATAGACTATGATGTAAAAAGGGGAGTGCTGCTAAATGCACTGAAGCTACTAAATATCAGGTAAAGTGTTTCCTCCATCTTCTGGAATTTTTTTCACCATATTTGGCATAGAACAATCATTTGTAAGTGGAATTGTCTTGTAATTTTAGTATTTTGTATTGTGAATTTCTTGATTCCATTCTTCAAACCCATTTAGTTTTCTTCTTTTTAAATATCTTTTCCTCTTCTCCTGAACTCTGCTTCTCCTTCTCCCCATATGATTTGAACCTACAGTAAATATGCTTAAATTGCATTGTTGGTATAATACAGACTATGGGGTGGAATTGGAGAATACCTTAGGAAACATTCTAGACTGTTTTCCTCACCTCACAAGAAGAAACTAAAGCACAAAGTTCACTCAGGGAGTTAAAAAACCTCAAAAATACATTTCCAATCTTTCTGTCCAAAGGTCTTTCCCCTGTATCATGCTGCCTGGGTAAACAGAGAAGAAAAGAGAAGCAGTTAAGTGAGAGTTAACCTTCCCATTGAACAGCATAAACAGGATTTCCTTCTTTTTCAAGGCTGAATAATATTCCATCTTATATATACCACATTTTTAATCCATTCATCCATTGCAGAACATTTAGGTTGTTTCCATGTCTTGGCTGTTGTGCATAATGCTGCAGTGAACATGGGAATGTGGGTATCTTTAGATCAGATACCCACAGGGTATCAGTTGAATCCTGGTTCAACAGGATCAGTCGAATCCTGATTTCAACTTCTTTGGATATATAGTGAAAACTAGGATTGCTGGATCAACAGAATATTATTAATTTGGTTGCAGCGTACATAATCATGGATGTCAAATATTTGAAATGTTATTATGTGGGAAGCTTTGTCTCATTATGAAAGAAATTTGTTAGAAGTTTAACTGAACTGCTTAATGAGGTAGTGAGTTGTATGCTATTATAAGTGTCCAAGTAGCATTTAGGATCACATCTTGGGTCACAAATCAAGCCTCAGCAAATTTAAGAAAATTGAAATCATATCAAGCATCTTTTCTGACAAAGCTATGATATTAGAAATGAATTACAGGGAAAAAAAAGTAAAAAACACAAACACATGGAGGCTACACAATATGTTACTAAATAACCAAGAGATCACTGAAGAAATCAAAGAGGAAATCAAAAAATACCTAGAGACAAATGACAATGAAAACACGACGATCCAAAACCTATGGGATGCAGCAAAAGGAGTTCTAAGAGGGAAATTTATAGCTATACAAGCCTACCTCAAGAAACAAGAAAAATCTCAAGTAAACAATCCAACCTTACACCTAAAGGAACTAGAGAAAGAAGAACAAACAAATCCCAAAGTTAGCAGCAGGAAAGAAATCATAAAGACCAGAACAGAAATAAATGAAATAGAAACAAAGAAAACAATAGCAAAGATCAATAAAACTAAAAGCTGGTTCTTTGAGAAGATAAACAAAACTGATAAACCATTAGCCAGACTCATCAAGAAAAAGAGGGAGAGGACTCAAATCAATAAAATTAGAAATGAAAAAGGAGAAGTTACAACAGACACTGCAGAAATACAAAGCATCCTAAGAGACTACTACAAGCAACTCTATGCCAATAAAATGGACAACCTGGAAGAAATGGACAAATTCTTAGAAAGGTATAACCTTCCAAGACTGAACCAGGAAGAAACAGAAAATATGAACAGACCAATCACAAGTAATGTAATTGAAACTGTGATTACAAATCTTCCAATGAACAAAACTCCAGGACCAGATGGCTTCACAGGTGAATTCTATCAAACATTTAGAGAAGAGCCAACACCCATCCTTCTCAAACTCTTCCAAAAAATTGCAGAGGAAGGAACGCTCCCAGACTCATTCTGTGAGGCCACCATCACCCTGATACCACAACTAGACAAAAATACTACAAAAAAAGAAAATTACAGACCAATATCACTGATGAATTTAGATGCAAAAATCCTCAACAAAATACTAGCAAACAGAATCCAACAACACATTAAAAGGATCATACGCCATGATCAAGTGGGATTTATCCCAGGGATGCAAGGATTCTTCAATATATGCAAATCAATCAATGTGATACACCATATTAACAAATTGAAGAATAAAAACCATATGATCATCTCAATAGATGCAGAAAAAGCTTTTGACAAAATTCAACACCCATTTATGATAAAAACTCTCCAGAAAGTGGGCATAGAGGGAACCTACCTCAACATAATAAAGGCCATATACAACAAACCCACATCAAACATTATTCTCAATGGTGAAAAACTGAAAGCATTTCCTCTAAGATCAGGAACGAGACAAGGATGTCCACTCTCGCCACTACTATTCAACATAGTTTTGGAAGTCCTAGCTATGGCAATCAGAGAAGAAAAAGAAATAAAAGGAATACAAATTGGAAAGCGAGGTAAAACTGTCACTGTTTGCAGGTGACATGATACTATACATAAAGAATCCTAAAAATGCCACCAGAAAACTACTAGAGCTAATCAATGAATTTGGTAAAGTTGCAGGACACAAAATTAGTGCACAGAAATCTCTTGCATTCCTATACACTAATGATGAAAAATCTGAAAGAGAAATTATGGAAACACTCCCATTTACCACTGCAACAAAAAGAATAAAATACCTAGGAATAAACCTACCTAGGGAGACAAAAGACCTGTATGCAGAAAACTATAAGACACTGATGAAAGAAATTAAAGATGATACCAACAGATGGAGAGATATACCATGTTCTTGGATTGGAAGAATCAACATTGTGAAAATGACTATACTACCCAAAGCAATCTACAGATTCAGTGCAATCCCTATCAAATTACCAATGGCATTTTTTACGGAACTAGAACAAATCATCTTACAATTTTTATGGAGACACAAAGACCCTGAATAGCCAAAGCAGTCTTGAAGGAAAAAAACGGAGCTGGAGGAATCAGACTCCCTGACTTCAGACTATACTACAAAGCTACAGTAATCAAGACAATATGGTACTGGCACAAATACAGAAACATAAATCAATGGAACAAGATAGAAAGTCCAGAGATAAACCCATGCACCTATGGTCAACTAATCTATGACAAAGGAGGCAAAGATGTACAATGGAGAAAAGACAGTCTGTTTAATAAGTCGTGCTGGGAAAACTGGACAGCTACATGTAAAAAATGAAATTAGAACACTCCCTAACACCATACACAAAAGTAAACTCAAAATGGATTCGAGACCTAAATGTAAGACCGGACACTATAAAACTCTTAGAGGAAAACATTGGAAGAACACTCTTTGACATAAATCACAGCAAAATCTTTTTTGATCCACCTCCTAGAGTAATGGAAATAAAAACAAAAATAAACAAATGGGACCTAATGAAACTTAAAAGCTTTTGCACAGCAAAGGAAACCATAAACATGACGAAAAGCCAACCCTCAGAATGGGAGAAAATATTTGCAAATGAATCAACGGACAAAGGATTAATCTCCAAAATATATAAACAGCTTATGCAGCTCAATATTAAAGAAACAAACAACCCAATCCAAAAATGGGCAGAAGACCTAAATAGACATTTCTCCAAAGAAGACATACAGATGGCCAAGAAGCACATGAAAAGCTGATCAACATCACTAATTATTAAAGAAATGGAAATCAAAACTACAATGAGGTATCACCTCACACCAGTTAGAATGGGCATCATCAGAAAATCTACAAACAACAAATGTTGGAGAGGGTGTGGAGAAAAGGGTACCCTCTTGCACTGTTGGTGGGAATGTAAATTGATACGGCCACTATGGAGAACAGTATGGAGGTTCCTTAAAAAACTAAAAATAGACTTACCATATGATCCAGCAATCCCACTACTGGGCATATACCCAGAGAAAACCATAATTCAAAAAGACACATGCACCCCAATGTTCATTGCAGCACTATTTACAATAGCCAGGTCATGGAAGCAACCTAAATGCCCATTGACAGACGAATGGATAAAGAAGTTGTGGTACATATATACAATGGAATATTACTCAGCCATAAAAAGGAACGAAATTGAGTCATTTGTTGAGACGTGGATGTATCTAGAGACTGTCATACAGAGTGAAGTAAGTCAGAAAGAGAAAAACAAATATCATATATTAATGCATGTATGTGGAACCTAGAAAAATGGTACAAGTGAACCGGTTTGTAGGGCAGGAGTTGAGACACAGATGTAGAGAACGAACGTATGGACACCAAGGGGGGAAAACCGTGATGGGGTGGGGATGGTGGTTTGATGAATTGGCGATTGGGATTGACATGTATACACTGATGTGTATAAAATTGATGACTAATAAGAACCTGCAGTATTAAAAAACCAGAGAAACAAACCAATAAAAAACAACAAATACTAAACTTTCTTTGGGTTATTTGTATGGAAATATGTTAATATAAATGTTTCAGACGTTACATGAAATTTCTAAAAATCTTATATGTTCTGGTATAATGTTATAAGTCATAATTCTAGTTATTACTTTAAAATGTATCTCTCAGAAATAACTAAATTTCCTTGTCAATTGCATTATTATGAACTTTCATCAAATCTTTAACCGTGGTCATTTTTAAGTCTTTTGTCATTTACAGACAGTTCTGGGTGTACTCTGATGCTTTTGCAAAAATGTTCCTATAAAAGGGTTTCATCTTCAAGGAATTCATGGAAAAGACTCTGACAAGTACAGGTTTCTGGTAACTGACTATACTGCTGAACTGAATGAATAAGCATTTTCAGAACTGTAATGGAAAACTGATGAATTCATAAAAGTGCTAACAAAAGATCAAGATGAAAAAAAAATTAATTACATGGGACTGAGTGAACTGATGAGGATGATTATAATTTTTGTGACTTTCTGTTTGAATTAAAATAAAAAATTCCCACAAGGACTCAGAAGCAAAAAATATACAAATCAAATTTTACTGCAAAGTAAAGGAGCTGTTACAGTAGAGGATTACTGGACTGAATGTCAATACTGTGACATAGTATGAGTGTGTTTCGTGTTTGGTAATTGCAATCATTGTTGCTTTTGTTGTGGTCATCCATTTACAATGCTTGGTGTCAGTTTATTTATCTCTTGTAAAAATAAAATACAGTGTGTGTGTTTAAAAAAAAAACAAATAGCATTTAGGGTATTAGATTAAAGGACCTCTGAGGTCATTTAAGCTCAGGAATTTTATGATCTCAATTGGTTCTAATTGTCATTTCAAGAACTCTAAAAGAGTTGTGGGATACTTCCAAGCAATTTATTTATTTGAAACGTTTTCAAGCGTTTAGTAGATGCCTGATTACGAAGTAGATTTATGTGGAAGGCATTATTAAAAAAAGATTGACATATAAACTTGTTCAGAAATTTTCATATGGCCTCTTCTTTTGTATGATCAAAGAATGATTTGCCTAAATTCTACTGATATTTCAATTATTCTAAAGGAAGTGAATAGAAAGGAAAGAAATGTAGAACGGGAAAATTTTATTTAGCTTATACAAGTGTATCAGTTATTTTAGATTATTTAAGCAATATGCCTATACATTTTTTGGCATATATATTGTTTAAGTAGTCCTGTCAAATGTATGACTTCCGTTTAATTTCTTAGACGCCTTTTCAAGTTTAGGGACTTCTCATTTCTCTTCTGGGCTATTTTATTGGTTTCCTTCCTTCCTTCAGCACTAACCTTCACCCCGTTTTGCAGTGTCCACTCTGTTGCTCTGCAAATCATTTAACAAGTGTTTATTGAGTGCCCGCTACTATAGGGGTAGGTGCTGGGAGTTCAGAGTCTCGGTTTCTGCCTTGGATGACTTGTTTGACAGTCAAAAATGACTTTTTTGACATTTTGACATCAAAAATGACTTTTTTCATTGTGCGAAACTGAAATTCTGTACCCATTAAACAACTCCCCATTTCCCCCTGCCACCAGCCCCTGGCAACCACCATTCCACTTTCTGCCTTTATGAATTTGCCTAGGTACCTCATATAAGTAGAATCATACAGTATTTGCTCTTTCGTGACTGCCTTATTTAACTTAGCATAATGTCTTCAGGGTTCATCCATGTTGTAGCATGTGTCAGAATTTCCTTCCCTTTTAAGGCCAAATAATATTCCATTGCATGTATATACCACATTTTTGTCAACTCATCCTTAAATACCTAAAATAATCCTTCAAATCTTTCCTTATTTTCTAATCTGACTGCTGCTTCCCTGGTCCAGGCTGTCATATTTTATATTTGCTAATGAACTAGCATTCCATTTGTTTTAATTTGTTTGGGCTGTTATAACAAAATACCACAGACTTAATAAGTTATAAAAAACAGATTTATTTCTCATGGTTCTATAGGCTGGTGGTCCAAGATTAGGGTGCCAGCATGGTTGAGTGAGGCCTGCTTCTGGGTCACATACTTCTTATTGTATCATCACATGGCAGAAGGGTCTAGGGAGCTCTCTGGAGTCTCTTTTGTAAGGACACTAATCCCTTTCAAGGGGGTTCCACCCTCATGGCCTAATCACCTCCCAGAGGCCGCACCTACTAATATCATCACCTTTGGGAGTTAAGATTTCAACATATGGGTTTGGGGGGGGGGCACAAACATTCAGACCATAGACTATCTTAACAGCCTGCTGCTTTTCTCATCCACTTCAAAGCCACTGTACATATTGCCAAGGGATAATCTTTTTTTTTTTTGAATTTTATTTACTTATTTTTATACAGCAGGTTCTTATTAGTTATCAGTTTTACACATATTAGTGTATATAAGTCAATCCCAATCTCCCAATTCATCCCACCACCACCCACCCCCACTTTCCCCCCTTGGTGTCCATATGTTTGTTCTCTACA
The DNA here is from genome assembly GCF_028023285.1 of Balaenoptera ricei. NCBI lineage: Eukaryota > Metazoa > Chordata > Mammalia > Artiodactyla > Balaenopteridae > Balaenoptera > Balaenoptera ricei. The sequence goes on along the minus strand of NC_082639.1, from coordinate 73,494,374 downwards.
TCTGTGTCTTTATTTCTGCCTTGCAAACCGGTTCATCTGTACCATTTTTCTACATTCCACATATATGTGTTAATATATGATATTTGTTTTTCTTTCTGACTTAGACAGTCTCTAGGTCCATCCACATCTCTACAGATGACCCAATTTCGTTCCTTTTTATGGCTGAGTAATATTCCATTGTATAAATATACCACATCTTCTTTATCCATTCTTCTGTCAATGGGCATTTAGGTTGCTTCCATGACCTGGCTATTGTAAATAGTGCTGCAATGAACATTGTGGTATATGACTCTTTCTGAATTATGGGTTTCTCTGGGTATATGCCCAGTAGTGGGGTTGCTGGGTCATATGGTAATTCTATTTTTAGTTTTTTAAGGAACCTCCATACTGTTCTTCATAGTGGCTGTATCAATTTACATTCCCACCAACAGTGGAAGAGGGTTCCCTTTTCTCCACACCCTCTCCAGCATTCGTTTGTAGATTTTCTGATGATGCCCATTCTAACTGGTGTGAGGTGATACCTCATTGTAGTTTTGCAATTACATTCCTCTAATAATTAGTGATGTTGAACAGCTTTTCATGTGGCTCTTGGCCATCTGTATGTGTTCTTTGGAGAGATGTCTGTTTAGGTCTTCTGCCCATTTTTTGATTGGGTTGTTTGTTTTTTTAATACTGAGCTGCATGAGCAGCTGTTTATATATTTTGGAGATTAATCCTTTGTCCGTTGATTCATTTGCAAATATTTTCTCCCATTCTGAGGGTTGTCTTTTCATCATGTTTATGGTTTCCTTTGCTGTACAAAAGCTTTTAAGTTTCATTAGGTCCCATTTGTTTATTTTTGGTTTCATTTCCATTTCTTTAGGAGGTGGGTCAAAAAGGATCTTGCTTTGATTTATGTCATAGAGTGTTCTGCCTATGTTTTCCTCTAAGAGTTTTATAGTGTCTGGTCTTACATTTAGGTCTTTAATCCATTTTGAGTTTATTTTTGTGTATGGTGTTAGGGAGTGTTCTAATTTCATCCTTTTACGTGTAGCTGTCCAGTTTTCCCAGCATGATTTATTAAAGAGACTGTCTTTTCTCCATTGTATATCCTTGCCTCCTTTGTCATAGATTAGTTGACCATAGGTGCATGGGTTTATCTCTGGGCTTTCTATCCTGTTCCATTGATCTATATTTCTGTTTTTGTGTCAGTACCATGTTGTCTTGATTAGTGTAGTTTTGTAGTATAGTCTGAAGTCAGGGAGTCTGATTCCTCCAGCTCTGTTTTTTTCCCTCAAGATTGGTTTGGCTCTTCATGGTCTGTTGCATCTCCATACAAATTTAAAAAATTTTTTGTTCTAGTTCTGTAAAAAATGCCATGGGTAATTTGATAGGGATTGCATTGAATCTGTAGAATCCTTTGGGTAGCATAGTCAGTTTCACAATAATGATTCTTCCAATCCAAGAATATGACCTTTATAATGTTGAGGTAGTTTCCCTCTATGCCCACTTTCTGGAGAGTTTTTATCATAAATGGGTGTTGAATTTTGTCAAAAGCTTTTTCTGCATCTATTGAGATTATCATATGGTTTTTCTTCTTCAGTTTGTTAATATGGTGTATCACATTGATTGATTTGCGTATATTGAAGAATCCTTGCATCCCTGGGATAAATCCCACTTGCTTATGGTGTATGATCCTTTTAATGTGTTGTTGGATTCTGTTTGCTAGTATTTTGTTGAGGATTTTTGCATCTATATTCATCAGTGATATTGGTCTGTAATTTTCTTTTTTTGTAGTATCTTTGTCTGGTTTTGGTAACAGGGTGATGGTGGCCTCATAGAATGAGTTTGGGAGTGTTCCTTCCTCTGCCATTTTTTGCAAGAGTTTGATAAGGATGGGTGTTAGCTTTTCTCTAAATGTTTGATAGAATTCACCTGTGAAGCCATCTGGTTCTGGACTTTTGTTTGTTGGAAGATTTTTAATCACAGTTTCAATTTCAGTGCTTGTGATTGGTCTGTTCATATTTTCTATTTCTTCCTGGTTCATTCTTGGAAGGTTGTGCTTTTGTAAGAATTTATCCATTTCTTCAGGTTGTCCATTTTATTTGTGAAGAGTTGCTTGTAGTAGTCTCTTATGATGCTTTGTAGTTCCGTGGTGTCTGTTGTAACTTCTCTTTTTTCATTTCTAATCTTATTGATTTGAGTCCTCTCCCTCTTTTTCTTGATAAGTCTGGCTAAAGGTTTCTCAATTTGTTTATCTTCTCAAAGAACCAACTTTTAGTTTTATTGATCTTTGCTATTGTTTTCTTTGTTTCTATTTCATTGTTTTCTGCTCTGATCTTTATGATTTCTTTCCTTCTACTAATTTTGGGTTTTATTTGTTCTTCTTTCTCTCGTTAGGTGTAAGGTTAGATTGTTTACTTGAGATTTTTCTTGTTTCCTGAGGTAGGATTGCATTGCTATAAACTTCCCTCTTAGGAGTGCTTTTCCTGCATCCCATAGGTTTGGGTCATTGTGTTTTCGTTGTCATTTGTCTCTAGGTATTTTTTGATTTCCTCTTTGATTTATTCAGTGATCTCTTGGTTATTTAGTAACATACAGTGTAGCCTCCATGTGTTTGTGTTTTTTACATTTTTCCCCCCTGTAATTTATTTCTAATCTCATAGCGTTGTGGTCGGAAAAGATGCTTGATATGATACTCAATTTTATTAAATTTAGCGAGGCTTGATTTGTGACCCAAGATGTGATCTATCCTGGAGAATGTTCCGTGTGCACTTGGGAAGAAACTGTAATCTGCTGTTTTTGGATGGAATGTCCTATAAATATCAATTAAATCTATCTGGTCTATTGTGTCATTTGAAGCTTGTGTTTCCTTATTAATTTTCTGTCTGGATGATCTGTTCATTGGTGTAAGTGAGGTGTTCAAGTCCCCCACTATTATTGTGTTACTGTCTATTTCCTCTTTTACAGCTGTTAGCAGTTGCCTTATGTATTGAGGTGCTCCTATGTTGGGTGCATATATATTTATAATTCTTATATCTTCTTCTTGGATTGAACCCTTGATCATTATGTAGTGTCCTTCCTTGTCTCTTGTAACATTCTTTATTTTAAAGTTTATTTTATCTGATATGAATATTGCTACTCCAGCTCTCTTTTCATTTCCATTTGCATGGAATATCTTTTCCCATCCCCTCACTTGCAGTCTGTATGTGTCCCTAGGTCTGAAGTCGGTTTCTTGTAGACAGCATATATATGGGTCTTGTTTTTGTATCCATTCAGTAAGCCTGTGTCTTTTGGTTGGAGCATTTAATCCATTCATGTTTAAGGTAATTATCGATATGTATGTTCCTATGACCATTTTCTTCATTGTTTTGGGTTTGTTTTTGTAGGTCCTTCTCTTCTCTTTGTTTCCCACTTAGAGAAGTTCCTTTAGCATTTGTTGTAGAGCTGTTTTGGTGGTGCTGAATTCTCTTAGCTTTTGCTTGTCTGTAAAGCATTTGATTTCTCCATCAAGTCTGAATGAGATCCTTGCTGGGTAGAGTAATCTTGGTTTTAGGTTCTTCCCTTTCATCACTTTAAATATATCATGCCACTCCCTTCTGGCTTGTAGCGTTTCTGCTGAGAAATCAGCTCTTAACCTTATGGGAGTTCCCTTCTATGCTATTTGTCATTTTTCCCTTGTTACTTTTAATAAATTTTCTTTGTCTTTAATTTTTGTCAATTTGCTTACTCTGTGTCTCAGTGTGTTTCTCCTTGGGGTTATCCTGCCTGGGATTCTCTGCACTTCCTGGACTTGGGTGGCTATTTCCTTTCCCATGTTAGGAAGTTTTCGACTATAATGTCTTCCAGTATTTTCTTGGATCCTTTCTCTCTCTCTTTTCCTTCTGGGACCCGTATAATGCGAATATTGGTGCTTTTAATGTTGTCCCAGAGGTCTCTTAGGCTGTCTTCATTTCTTTTCATTCTTTTTTCTTTATTCTGCTCCACAGAAGCGCATTCCACCATTCTGTCTTCCAGGTCACTTATCCGTTCTTCTGCCTCAGTTATTCTGCTACTGAGTCCTTCTAGTGTATTTTTCATTTCAGTTATTGTATTGTTCATCTCTGTTTGTTTCTTCTTTAATTCTTCTAGGTGTTTGTTCTTTACTTCTTCTAGGTCTTTTTTGAACATTTCTTGCATCTTCTCGATCTTTGCCTCCATTCTTTTTCCAAGGTCCTGGATCATCTTCACTATCATTATTCTGAATTCTTTTCCTGGAAGGTTGCCTATCTCCACTTCATTTAGTTGTTTTTCTGGGGTTTTATCTTGTTCCTTCATCTGGTACATAGTCCTCTGCCTTTTCATCTTGTGTATCTTTCTGTGAATGTGGTTTTCGTTCCACAGGCTGCAGGATTGTAGTTCTTCTTGCTTCTCCTGCCAAGGCATAATGTTTAAAACCTGCAAATATAATTATGCCCTTCTCCTTTTAAAACTCACTGTCTCCCCTCCCCCATTGCCTAAAGTTCAATTTGAGACTCAGTAACATAGTATTAAAGCTAGAAGGCTTTAATTAGCTGAGTTTCTTGCATTCACCCATAGCTCCAGACATACTAAATGACTTACAATTTTCTGGACATGTTTATTCGTTTTCTCAAATTATTCCTTCTATCCTGTTCACTTGTTGAACTCCTGCCACTCAAACCTTAATGTTGTTATGAAAGATAATAGATCAGTTTCCTAACACCCTTGCAAGTTCAAGTTGTGAGGTGGTACATACTTGAGGCAAAAGAACACTCTCTATTATCTAGGGCCTTGGCCCAGTATTCTAAGTGCAATCCCTTATTGAATAGAATGGGACCACCTGTAAACTTAAGTGTGTGTTTTACCTCTGCACACTAGAAGCTGGCCAGTTGGCCTTCTTGTACCCTTTCCTTTGGTTTACACCTTCATCTGGGCCCTACCAGGCTAATGACATTGCAAGGCATGGAAATGTAAGCTCAAGAATAAGAACTCTATTTTTTCCTATGGCTGAGGGCAAAATTGGCTTTGCCTTTCCTTTTTTCTCTAGAGTCCACCCTGTTCCTGCTAGATCTTTAAGATTGGTATATAAGAGTGTAAGTTGGAGGGAGAGAGGAGAGGAGACCTCAGGCTTATCTGATCGTACCAGCTACATGGGAGAGAAGAGAGAGAAAACAAGTTCAGAGGAAAGCAATCTCACAACAGGAATTTTCCAATAAAAACCAGACCGCTATGAGTAAATTTGCATTGTTGGGCAAAAACGAGAAGGACTATGCAGATGCTTTCAATTAAGCAATGATTGTTCGGCTGAGATTTCAATCTGAATTGAAAATGTGCTGAAGAGTGGTCAGTATAAATGAGAATGCTTAAACATAAAGGGCACTGGTTGAAGGAAGGGAAAGGAAACAACATTTATTAAGGACCTATTAATGTTACCCCAAGTTAATCTCTATAAGAACTCTAGGAGGGAAATGATACTGTTAGCATTTAATGGATGGGAAAACAGACCCAGCAGTTAATTGACCTAAGGTTGTATTGATAGTAAGTTGCTATACTGTCTCCATTTTATCTTGTTACCTTCAGAACTTCTATTTACTGTATGGAGATCCATATTTGATGAATGACTAGGTGAATATAACGTATGTGAATATATAAATTTAATAAACACTGATTCTTAACCCCACTGGCTCCCCTCTTCTGCTGATTCTCACAGGGATAAGGTTAGAGCTTATTTGAATTCTTGAATATGGTCTTGTGTTCTATATTTTAGGACCAGTGATAAAAGGAGAAACTTGGCTAAACAAAAAGCTGAGGCTCAAAGGAGACTTTATGGTCAAAATTCAATCAAAAGGCTTTTACCAGGTTCCTCAGACTCAGAACAGCAGAGACATCAGTTGGAGAAGCGGAAAGAAGAGTTGGTATGGAAAATTTAACAATGTACCTGCAATTTGAATTGCATAATTCATTTTTCAGGTTTTATTTGTAAAATCTCTTCATTTCTAGAAGGAGAGACTCGCTCAGGTACGGAAGCAGATCTTGAAAGAAGAACATGAAAATCGACACATGGGGAATTACAGGTAACTGTGCTTTTGTTTTTTAATAGATTGAAGAAGTGAAGTGTCAAAACAGAAGTGTCTGCATTTTTTAACTTTTAGGCTTATTTTAAGCACTGTTTATTTCATTCTGAGAAAGTGCTTTTTGTTTAATTTATTTCCAGAAAGAAAAGATAGTTAGCAAGTAGATGGTTCAGATTTGGGGAGAGCTCCTGGGGTGCCTGTGTGATGTCTTTTCAGGCTGATGTTATCGTGTGACCTTATTTAATTATAATGCACTATTTTGAAAAAGTCAGGTTTCAGGTCTCTTAGTATTCTTTCTGTCAGTTCAGAGTGGTTGCTGTACTTTGTTTTAAGTTCAAATATATCAGGAACCAGGCAAATAATGAAAATGTTTGGAGGAGGCAGGTGTGAGACAATAGAAAGGGGTTTGGACTGTACAGAACTGTACCTCCTCCACAGTATCACCTTTGACAGGAGAAAAGGGGACCCCCTAAGCTCTTTGTGTTCTTGGAAAGACAGCCCCTCCTCCCAAGCTTTGACATTGACCCAGCAGAATTAGGAGGATTTGATGTCATAGAGCTTCCCGCACTCCTGGTAAGATGTTCTTTCCGGCCTTAACACTATCAACAGTGATGATGAGAACACATTCCTCTCACCCTACGTCTACCTAATTCTCTCCACCAGAGAGACAAATTCCACCACGCCTCAAAAGATCATTAGGATTAATCCCTACATTCTTGTATACATCAATAGTCACACTGAGTCTAAAACTTCTCAAATTATCCCTCATCACCTAAATTCTCTCCAGTAAAGTTCTATATTTCTCAATATGCCCAATTGCAATTCTTCTTCAGCCACCTGCCCTTGACCAAACCTTTATACTGTGCCTTCTGGAACTGCATTGTTTAATGACAATTCTCTAGATAAACTTCAGTTTGTATTGGTAACAAACGAAAATTTATGGATTTCTTATAACTATATTCATCTTTATTTCTAGCACCTAGTAAAGTGACTGATAGAGTAGATGGTCAAGAATTATCTATGTAGTTGACCTTAACTCTTGTGCTATGGTAGCTTTTTTTAAACAAGCTGGTTTATCTGATTTTATTGTAGGCGAATTTATCCTCCTGAAGATAAAACACTACTTGAAAAGTATGAAAATTTGTTGGCTGTTGCCTTTCAGACCTTCCTTTCAGGAAGAGCAGCTTCATTCCAGCGAGAGCTGAATAATCCTTTGAAAAGGATGAAGGTAAAGGAATGAATGTTTATAAAGAAATAAAAGAATGAAGCCACACAATATGTCTTTATAAACAACCCATCTTAGTTCCACATATAAAAACATTTTACTTTTAAGATGCACTTTCCTTCCATTTTAACAGTTGGTAATGTTTCATAACCAACCAAATGATTTCATAAATAAGATGTCTTTTAACAAGACAAGTTAAGCAGTAGAGAATGTTGATATTATGTTGTAATCTATTGTAATAAATGTTTTATTACAGTTATGTATACATAACTGAATAAAAAAATAGATTGAAATAACCTAGTGGTTTGTGATGTTCTCATTGTTTGAGAATGAGATATAATTATGAGTTACATAGTTAACAATATAGTTAACTATGTAACTATATTGTTACATAGTTAGATTGTAACTAAAGTTATACAATAATTTTTTCCTGATACTGCATAGACCTGGCATATGAGAAGTAATTGAAACACACACACAAGGTAATCTATTTGCCTTACTAAAAGGTCTGTTAGTTATCTTTTGCAGTATAATAAGCCATTGCGTTTATTTGCTCATTATTCCGCAGTCTTGGCTGGGCTCAGTTGAGTGGTTCTTCTGCTGAGCTAGCTTGGTGTGAATCACATATTTGCATTTATCAACTCAACTGGGGATGGAAATCCAAGAAGGCTTCACTCCTGTGTCTGGTGCATCAGATGAGATAGCTGGAACATCTGGGGAGCAGGCTGGGTGTCTCTTTCTCTCTACATGACCATGTAAGGAGGGTAACTGGATCTCTTAATACGATAGCTCAGGGTTCCAAAATGGAGCATTTCAAGAGGACAAGCCCAGAGTGCAGGAACTAATCAAGCCTCTGCTAGCATCATGCTTGCTAATGTTCCATTGGACAAATAAGTTTTTATTTGTTGTCTAAACAGTCAGTGGTCTTTAATAGTTTTCTAAGTATTCATATTTACTCACATACTTACCCTTTCTTGTGTTCTTCATTCCATCACACAGACCTATTAAAATTGTTTATATTTTATATTGCTGGAAATCTCCCTAGAGTGATACCTCCAGTATCTTGGATACCCTGTTATACTGAGTGATTCAAAAATCATGATAAAGTTTATTATAGATAGATTTTGCTATGATCTTTTCACTAAAATTCTGCAACAGGAGGATATAAAGCCATTTTCAAGCTGGCTAGGCCTAAGGGACAGAAGCAGAAGGAATATTGTATACCCCAATGCTCTTTTCCTTTAAATTTCCCTCTTTTGACATATGCAAGTATTTCCACCATTAGAATTATATTCTGTGGTCTTTTTGTTTTTCCTGACCCCAGACAGTGAGAGACCTTTGTTCCTTTTCCTCTACCTGTTCTACAATGTCATTTCTCTCTCCTCTGGATGCAGCCTCTGTTGCATCTTCCCATCACTCTGCTCCTAGAAATCCTAAGGATTCTGGAGCCAGATAGACCTACATTCAAATTCCAGCTCCCCCACATGTTAATTTTGTAAACTTACATTAACCTATTTGATCAGTCAGATCACTAAAATAGTAGTATTAAAATTATACTTGACAGGTTGTGAAAATAAAATTGAGGTTAATTAAAATAGTCTGTTTAAAGTACGTTGGCACATAATAAATAGGCTTCAAGTCTCAATTTGATTCTTCAAAATCTAGTATAAATGTCACCACTTTGCCTGCCCCATTCCATTGATCTGGGAGCCTCTTCTTATATAACACTCACACAGTCTTCATTACTGTTGTTTTATAATGAGTCTCAAAACTAGGTAGTATGAGTCCTCAAATTTATTCTTTTTAAAACTCTTTTGGCTTTTCTAGGTCCTATTATGCTTTCATACAAATTTTAGAATCAGTTTGATTCTAAATTTTGATTAATTTTTTAATTACAAAAAAAGGCTGCTGGGATTTTAATTTGGACTGAGGAATCTACAAAACAACTTCTGGGGAATTAACAATACTGAGTCTTCCGGTCCATTAATATGGCATATCTCTCCATCTACTTGGATCTTTAATAACTCTGCTATGTTGGTAGTTTTCAGTTTATAGTTTTTGCACATCTTTCATTAAATTTATTTTTAAGTATTTGATGTTTTTGCTGCTGTTGTTGGTAATATTGTTTGTAAATTTTTTTATTTTTAATTTGTTGCCAGGATATAAACACCTGATTATTTTTGTATATTACCCTTATATCTATAATTTTTATATATTGTATTTTTACTAACTGCATTTCAAATTATTTTTTGATTTTTATTTTGGTTACTTAGAAGTTTGTTGCTTAATTTCCATACATTTAAAAAGTTCTAGTTTTATTTTTGGTAAAGTTTCTAGTTTAGTTCATTGGTGTTAGAAAACATATTCTGATTTCAGTCTTGTAAAATAAATTGAGACTTGCTTTAACTCAATATGGTACTTATATTAGTGAATGTCCAAGTCTACTTGAAAATAATGTGTACACTACAGGCGATGGTTATAGAGTTTTATTTATTTATTTAATTTCTTTTTAAATATTTAATTAATTAATTAATTAATTATTTTGGCTACGGCGGGCCTTAGTTGCAGCACGTGGGTCTTCATTGAGGCATGCGGGATCTTTCGTTGCAGCGGGAGCTCTTTGTTGCAGCGCGTGAGCTTCTCTTTAGTTCTGGTTTTCCATCCATGCTTCTATCCTCCTATTCTACTACATACTCACCTAAAATTGCTATTGGAAAGACCCAGCAGGCAAAGAGAACCAGCTCTGTGGGGCTCTTCTAGATGTCTTAGTAGCCCACGTGACCTTTGAAAACTCCATTGGATTCTCTTTACCCCCACAGAATCTCTCTATTATAGACATAATCTCTGCTCATATGTGTCCAGACCTGACAAATGAATGTAAAGTAGAAAGTGGCCACTTATCTCTGCTCACCTAGGGAGAACTTTTCCCTCTCTGGTATAATTCCTTTTACACTACTTTTATCCACAGCTTTCTAATGTCTTAAAAAATATGATTATTTAGTTTATCATCTTTTTTTAGCTCTTAGGATGAAAATGCTGTCTATATGACCTTCTTTCTCCTAAACAGAAGCAAAACTCCTTACTTTTCAACTGTCTTGTGCTGCTGTCTTTGGAATCCTTTGTAGGATTATTGATTAATCAAACTTTATATTAAGAGTCTTTTGATATTTTAATAGCTAAATCTTAGATTGGGATGAAGAGTAACCTATTTTACCGATTTCCACTGCATAGTGAGATTTCTAGTTTCTCTGAAACCCTTGTTTTAAAAAAAGAAACACAGATATAAATCATAAATATATAAATGAAGATGTGATATTTTTATAGGTTGAATAAATAACTCAATGAAAGCAGTTAACTCTACCTCGTTTAGTAAAGCTGTTGTACTCCTATTGCTCTGGTTTGCTCAACATCCACTTGGGTGTATGCTTTTATAACTTTACCCTTTGACCTCAAAGTGACTCTAGAAGAGCATGAGAAAAGGTGTTAGGCCTATAGAGTGAAAACCTTTCATAAAGATCTAAAGATACTTGTGTGCAATAGTTAAAAATTTTAAAGTTTTATTAAATTGTGCCTATTACCTAAATACTAACATTAGATTGTTCTAAATGAAACTATTAGGCCAATCATCAGTGTTCTGTCTGCAGTTGTAATATTATTTTGCACTAATTGATACAGCAATGATTGATGAAATTGCGGTCTGGAAAAATTAGAGTGAACTTTTAGAAATTTTAAAGTGTCCAATAAGCTAATTTATTGAAGTATTGTATTCTAAGATTTTAATAGTATACTAGAACATAAGGATATATTTGTTTATGGTAATCAATACATAATAGATTTCAGCTAAGTATTATTTTTATTGCCAGGTTTTAGTGAGAGTTTCTTTAAGAGGGTTTGCCATGAACTTTTATTTCTCATTTGATCTGAGCAATCTTTGTTAAATACTGTTCGGAATCCTTGTACACAAGGTTAATAATCTTTTAATTAATTCTGGAGTCCATTAGTGATCACGATTTTAATTAAATATTTTTTAAGGAGGAAGATATTTTGGATCTTCTGGAACAATGTGAAATTGATGACGAAAAGTTGATGGGCAAAACTGCCAAGTCTCGAGGACCAAAGGTGCAGTACCTTTATCTTCCTTAATATCAGAGTAGTCTCTACTAAGGACAGTTGATTTTCCCTTCGTATTTCTCACTGTAAGAATGACTGATGCCACTTTCAAGGAACTCTGTGGACTATGTTTCCAGTAAAGATAGAATTGGGAAGATCATGTTTTCTTATACTCAGGAGAAGTTTGTTTTGTTTTGATAGTTTTCCTCATTTTCTAACTCTTTCCCTCATCTAGTGAAAGCCTTGTGAGTCAGGGCCAAGTAGAACCTAGAACTGGTGCCCTCATTCTTTACTCAGTATTATGTTTTCCTATCTCCAAACATATGATTATCAGAGAAGAGTAGCATTATAGATCAGGCAAATCATGACTCCAGAGATCCTAATGGGGAGCCCCATCTTTTGATGGCAGGGCAATATTGAAATTTTGTAAGGAAAAATAGTTACAGTTTCTAGGAAGACATAGAAAGCTGTCATGCTGGCAAAAATAGGCAGGTGTTTGCTTTACCTTCATCTGCTCTGTGGTGATGACATCCACATGTTCTTTTGTTATATGTCAAAGTCCTTGCTAGTAGAGTAGGAAAGAGTTGAATTTGTAAAGTCTTGGAAAGTTTTTTCATTCTGCTTTTTTTCACTTTACATTTCAGCAATACTGAACTATTACTATGTCCTCACATACATCATGCTCTGTCATGCTTTCATGCTTTTTCTATACGCCTGGAATGCTTGCCTATTAAAAGAATAATTGATTCATTGCTTGATTGATTAGAGACCCCCCTCCTAATCCAGCTGAACCATTGCTGCTTTTGTGAAATCTTCCCTCATTCTCCTAGTTGGACATAGATCTTCTGTCCCCTCCTTCTATTGCTGTACCACAAATGACACTTTTATAGAGCAGCTGTGACAAATAATTGTTTGCATGCTTGCCTTAGTATGAGCTTGTAAGTTCCTTGAGGATAGGAGGTGTATTTCATCTTTACATCTCTAGCACCTAGCACAGCATCTGGCACTTAGTAGGTTCTCAAAACCATTAGTTAAATTTGTTGAATGTGTCCACAAGGACCTCACTGACTAGTGGAAGGGCAGATAGGTGAACCAAAAACCAGGGTATATTGTGGCAAGTACTGTAATTAAGGGAGTGGGAAGTGCTACAGCAACATAGAGAAGAAAGGGATTGGTAGATTATGGATGGCTTCATAAAGGCAGTGCCATTTGAATTGAACATTAAAGGCAAAGACATGGAGGTATGATGCTGCCTAGGGTGTTGGAGAAATGACAAGGAATTTGGTATGACTCAGGTGGAAGGTTCTTGGAGAATAAATTGGTGCAAGATGAACCTGGTAAAAGATACATATCTGATGAAGACCAGAGACCTTGAATGTCAGGCACTGTTCTTCTGAATTATGTATTCTATATCAAAGAACTGTAGAAGATGTTGTTGATAATTCCTTTGGAACAAATATTTTTTTAGAGTATCTGTAAAAGTGAATACCTTCATGAGTTATTGCTTCATTTTGGAAAACAATGGAAAGTCTCTAAACTTTGTATATTGATTATTTAGCAATTTGGCAAACCAGATGTGAGGCAACCTGTGGGCACAATATTCATGGCAGATTGGCAAATGCAAAGGCTCTAAGTCAGTCTTCTACTGTCTTATATTTTCCTTTGCTTCATCAAATAAGGCTTATCATCCAAATAAAAATATAACCTCCTAGAGGGCAGAACTCACACTGTGTATTTTTCAACCCCTCTTATTCCAGGCAAATAGTAGGAACTAACAATGTATTCGTTGAAATGAAATGAATTGGTTAGTTCCTATAGTTATTAACACCAGAAATATTTCGAAGTGTTGAAAACTGCATAATCAGTCTGAAGTAAAAGTATTTTTATAACTTCTAACCTTAGGTATACTGAGGGTCTGGAGTGAGCCAAACTTCAAAGCAGACTTTCCTTTTTAGAGGGTTGTTATCATATGTCAAACACTGATTTCCAGTGTCTTAACTGGTAGAATAATTGAAGGTTATCAAGGTTAAATTAAACTTGGGAGAAATAACTTTCCCTTATTCGAGAATCTAAGAAGTATTAATTAGCTATGTAAATAATATCACATAAAGTATTAGCATTGTTCTTCAGCTAGGTGCTAGGTACTTGGTATTTGTTTTATTATTGTTTGTGCCATTTATATATATTTTAATATATGAGCCAGTTCATAATACAGTTGGACATAAAAATAGATGGTATGGTTTGTGTCAGAACTCAACACTGGTTTACAAATTCCATTTTGTAGTTACGGCACTGTTTGGAGTTTATGTTGCTGTGACTTCTTATTACTTATTGCTTTAACAGTGTATTGGTTAACAAATCCCAAATGCATATATGACACAAAGGTTCAACTATCCATTTCCCTTTGTGATTCTTTATAGGATCGAGTAACTCATTATGTAGTCAAGCTCCTTAAGAAACTTTAAAGCTGTTTGCCTACTTGAAGGAAGGCACTACTAGCAAGCCTGATTGTGCCACTGTTTCTTCTGGGTATGCTAGACTTCTGAAGAAACATCCTTCCTCTAGAATTCATATTCCCTAAGACTATCAAAATGCTTGATGATTGTGTTACTGGTAAATGTTTTTATGCATATCTCTTTGAACATTGTTAGTGCTCAGTAAATATTAGACTACCAAAAGGCGAACATATTTTTAAACACAAGTTGGTACCTTAGTGTATTAAACTACTTCCCTGCTTTGGTTATTTTTCAGCCTTTGCTAAGACAGTAACTTTAAGAACATTATGCTTTGGCTTACTATGTATTCCAGGCACTTCGTGAAACGCTATTTCTTTCTTTGTCTTTCATCCTACACTGTTCCATGAGAGGATATACCTTATTTCAGTGAAATCTCAGGGTAACCAAGGATTTCATTATGGTATATCCTAACATCAAAGCATTTTTGTTTGATTTAACAGAGAACAAGAAACTAGTATACAACTGCAGGAACCTTCCCCAGGAGGAATAAGAGGCATGTGGCATGTGTAATTGTCTCTTAAAATAACTAAGTTACAAAACTGTCGTGCTCTTGGTTGTGCACATTCTTTCTGAAGTGAAGATGTCCCACTTTCCTTATCTTTTATTCCTTCAGCTGGCATCATTGGAAACACATTGATTGGGAGATTCGGAGACAAGTGATTCTGATGGAGATATTGGAACATGATAGCCTGGCGTTTTAAATCTTTACAGATTTACCCTTCTACATGGCACTTATCCTCTAAAAAATTTATGCCATACTGATTTTTACATTATATCCCTTTTTGAAAATGTAGTGTGGGCAATGAAAAGTAATGTTGCTCCATTATGGCCAGATCCTATGTAACAGAGGTAGGAATCCTCCAAGAAAAGCTGTGAGTTTGTGCATGGCCAATTTGGAAAAGTGGATAATTAACAAAAATTTTTATTTCTAAAAATGTCCAAAGAGAAATTAGACATGTGAGGAATACCTTGCTTCTTGTTGCATATTATCTGAGTGCATCATAGGCTCGTAGGCTCTGTTTTAAGATGTGGCCTACTTTATTGATAGTGGATTATTTTACTTATAGTGGTTTATCTGGCTGCTGCTTCCTTTTTTTATTTTACTTTTGCCTCTCTTGCCCCTCCTTCCCCTCCTCTCCTCTCTCTCTCTCTCTCTCACAAGTGCACACACACACACAAATATGCATTTGTTGAGTGATTTTGAACATTAGGGATACAACAGAGGTATACCTCTGAGTCTTGATGAGTAATGAGTAATCACTCTGCATGGAATGAAAAAAAGCTATGTTTGATTTTTATGTTTTTATCTCAAATGTTTTTTCTTTATTTTGTTATTCTTTGTGGATATTTTGGTCCTTCATTTGAATCGTGCATAAACAGCATTTTCCTCATTATGACTGAACTGTATTATTTAAGAAAGAATATTTCACAGAAACAGAACAATTAGTGGATAGCATTAGAGCAATAGTACTTTGGGGGGATTTTTCAGGCTTAAGTGAAAAGCAGCAATCATAAGTGGGAAATTAAAAATAGTAATTAATCATGTGAATGAACCTTTTTGAATTCTAACAAAATATCACATTTCCTTCCATTTTAGCCTCTGTCTTCCATGCCCGAGAGTACCGAGATCACAAAAAGACAGAAGTACTACAGCAGTGACAGCAGCTATGGTAGTAGCAGCAGCTCAGAATCAGAGGAAAATGAAAAAGAAGAGTCCCAAAATAAAAAAACAGAAAATCAAGTTACATATAATCTTAAACAGTCCAACCACTACAGATTAATCCAACCATCCAGTAAGTTAATTTCTTCTAATTTAGTCGTTATGTGAAAAATTATGGAACTGAAATTACTGAACTCAATAAAAAGATCTTGGGCCAAATGAACCCTTGTGTGTGAGGAGACCTGGATTCTCTCCCACTTCCTTCTCCAACCAGAACTTGATTAGGTCTGGATCCCACAACCCTTTTCGGGGTCTGCAAATAGAAAACAAAAGAGTTGACTTAAGGATCTCTACAGTCCATTCTTCTATATTTCAAAGTTTTTGTTAAGTCCTAGATTTCTGCATGAATTGTATAAAATGTGCCTCATGGTTGATCTGATGAGTGCATTCTCTTTTAAGCCCAAATATTCTCTCATTGTATTCCCCACTCTGGCACTCATTTTGTTTCATATTCTCGCCTGTTTTTAAAAATGTGTGTATCTCTCTAGGCATTTGACTTGAATGTATCTGTGAGCCACACAATTGTGAAATAGTTGAAGTTTTGTTCCCTCCCATTTTCGTCACGGGTAAGCACTTCAGTCAGGGCTTCGGTGTATAGGAAGGAAGTATTCAGGAGAGGAACCAACCAGCTTCTCTGTCTCCTTCCTTTCCTGCTGCCTTTTTCCTCTTTCATCTTTTATTCCTTTTCCCATTTTCTCTCTCTTCCATTCTCCTGTCTTTCATTCCTTCTTCGATCCCAAATGTCCACTATTGTGTCTGTTATTCTTTCATCCCCAGATGTCCAGTGTGGTGCTGCTGTTGCCCAGGCTCAGTCGGATACCCCTTCCTGATGCTGCCTCCAAAGCAGGACTTTTCTTAACCTCTGTTTCTCATCTCTCTGTTTGCCTTGTCCTCCCTCATCCTAGGGCTCCACAAAGGGACCGGTCCAATCACGCTATAAACACATTTCTGAGCCTTTATTGCTCTATCTCCAGCAATGGTTTAATAGTTACCTGATAATATGTATGTTTTAAACCTGGCCTTCCAGACTTATGAGAAAATGCATAAGGAATGCAGACCTATAATAGTTGAAGATTTTTAATGGTCTTTCTTTTACTTCCAAATTATTCCATAAAGATACGTGCTAAAGTTCCTGTCTTTGAGGGCTTATGTGTTTGGAGGGGAAATAATGTATTATGTTCCATTTCATTTGTTTATTTACTCCTTTAATATATGTTTATTGAGCACCTGTTCCAGAGTTTGTAAGCTGTTTTATCTATTATTTCCCTTTTTCTTAAAGACTCCTTAAGTACTTTCAGTGCATCTCTGTGTAAGTATGGCTCTGTTTCTCTTTTGGAAGCTGACATTGTTCTGCCCAGATTTTGTCAGTTTTGGAGCCCCTTTCCTACTGGCTAATGTGTGTATCCTTAGCAGCAGGGACTGACAGAGGATAAGGGTAGGGGTGAGAAAAAATTGCTAGGGCTCCTATAGCTCTGAGATTCTTCTTTCTTCTCAGACCAATAGGTTAATAAATTGAGATCAGACAAAGAGTATACTAGAAATGTTTTTAAGTATAAATTCACATTTTAAAGCTAGTCTATTTCAATTAATATCTTTTTCCTTATTGGTTGTTTTTATAGTCATTAAGAATTGCAGCAAGGGTTTCAATTTGTTTTATATTCCCTCTTTAATCTTACACTAAGGAATATTTTAGCCACAAACACTCCTTGAGTTTTCTCTACAAAGGGATGTTGATAACCGAGGACAAAAATCCAGATTATGTACAATGCTTTCTGTTGTAGATAGTTAATTTAGGCAATTTAAACTTGTTACAGTACCAAAGGATATATTTAGATTTGATATATGGTAGTCCTACGCAAAACTATATGAAGTATTTTTTTCTCAGATAATTTGTGTATGCAAGTTTCAACCATTTTTTGTTAATCTACCTAAGTATCATTGGCATGTGTAGCTATTTAGTTATTCTGTCTGAATTCTAGTGTATGCAGAGGAAAAAATGGAAATCTCTGGTGACTCAAGAGAAAGGATATTTCTTTCTTCAGCTATGATCAGATTATATATGTCCAAACCCATCATCGTAAGCCCTTGAAGAGAGCAGGGCCAAGGTGTAGGTATTAGTACATGCTTATGGGTATTTCTTAGTAGAAGATTGACCAGTGTTATGTACCCCACACAGCCCTTTTTGGAAGCACCGTTCTTTAAAAAAATAGTGTGACTTTCAGGTTCAGAAGGAGGTTAATAGTTGGAACAAACGGAAGGTTTTTTTTTTTTTTTTTAACATCTTTTATAGCTTGAATGAGTATACTTTTTTGGTCCTCTCCAGAACCAAAAGAGGACTATTAGACTTGTCATCAATTCAAAATATTCTTTAGAAATACTTCCCTAAATATAAGGTTCATGTCCATTGCCTTTATAAAGGTTTAAATTTTTTCAACAGCTAATGAAGAGAAATATTTGGGTATTCTACCTGCCTTCATGTGAGTTTTATTAAATTATTTAATTAATGAAGAGTGATTGATATATTTCCCAAGCAGAGAGAGAATATAAAACAGAGGGTATATAGAATATATGTACTAAAAAAGATATAAATGTTGATAATATTGAGTGATATTCTATTTCTCTGTGTCAGGAATTAAAATTTATCTGGAATAGTTGGTTCTCTTTTTGAAATGTTCTCAATATGCCCAGAGGAAGATGTTCTTTGGTTTTCCCTAGTTGTTCTGATAACAACCCTTTTGATCCAGACATTTTTCTTCACTTAAATCTTTTACTATAGGAATGTAAATCTAATTTTTAAAATTCTTCTGTCCTGTGAATAAGAAGACTTATCTGTCTAGTACTACTCTTATAATAACCAGTTACATATTTAAACTTCATTAGGATAATCTTTGTTTTTCTTCTGTTTTATTATCATTATTTTATTCTCATGGGCCCTAAATTTTATAACATCCATTTATCCTGGCCATTCTATAGACTCCTATCCATTTCCCCTTATGAATCCTGCTGTAAAATATTCTATTTCTAACCTCTACACAGATTCTAATAAGTGACCAGTCTAGTCCAAAGATAGTAGGTGGCATCATGACATTATAGAAAGAGGGAGGTTGCTGCCATTAAGTCAGGATTTAAATCTGAACTTGGTAACTTTCTTGTCATGTGACCTTGAGAAATTTCTTTCTCTGAGTCTCCAGGTGATGGAGATTTGTACTTCGGAGGGTTTCTGTGAGAATAAAAATAAAAGTGAAGCACCTAGCATGATGCCTGGTTTATAGAAGGTGCTCCATACATGTTAGCATTCCTTTCTTTTGTTCCTTTTATGTCATGTTTTGAGAATAGAACATTCAAGTACCGTTTAAGTATTATTCTCATGATAGCCATTCTTTATACATGACAGGGGTTCTGCACCAAGTTCACTGCTTAAATTGAAGAATTAACTCGAAACTCATATTCTCACGATGATGCCTATGCTTTGACATTTACTGCCACCCTGCTACTCATTACTCTGTATAGATCCAATGCAGTGGAGAACTTCTACTAACTCTGCTACTGTGCGATCCCTCCTCTCCATCATCCATAGGCTCCATAAGGCGTTCAGTCAGTTGCCCTCGGTCCATCTCTTCTCAATCATCATCCAGTGCAGACAACCGCCCCTTTTCTGCTCAACAAGTGATATCATCATCCCGGTCAGCTTCAGGGTCTCGGTCACATTCTTTAAACCGTGCTTCCTCCTACATGAGGCATCTGCCTCAAAGTAATGATGCCAGCTCTACTGACTCTCCGATGGTAAGTCTTCTGTTTTGCTCCTCTGAGATTAGCGCTGTACTTAGGATTTAAGTGGCAAAGAGATTAGCTAGGAGGAGGACAGATTGAACTTTAGATCCTTTCTATAATTCAACTCACGGTCTCCTGGAATTTGGGTTTATTCATCTTTCTTCACCTATAACTGAGTATGGACTCTTAAAAGGCAGACTTCACTGTATCACAGAACTTGAGGATGAACACTGAGAATAGTATTTTATTTTCCATTTGCTGATGGAGTAGGATAATTTTGTTGAAAATCATCTGAGTAAATATGTGATTTTGCAGTGTACTGTACAGTATATCTGTAAATTTGGGGAAATTTGTTGTATGGAAAATTTTCCTTAATGGGACTATTGATTAATAGGTTACAAAAATAAACTATTGGTAAATTATCCTTAGAGCACTGAAGTATGGCATTGTTTATAATGTTTTCTGTATATTAAGTTAACATATAGTATTAGTTTTATGTTTATATGTGTGTGTGTGTGTGTGTATATATATATATATGTATATATATATATATATATATATATATATATATATATATATATATATGTCTTAGCATAAATCCCAGAGATTCAGTATTGAGGAAGTCAGTGAATTTATTTTGCAACCAGGCTTACTTGTAAATGCTCAAATAGATATATCCATGTACCTTCACATAGACCAGGGACTTATTTAATTTGTTTATTTAATGTGGATGTTGCTTCCAAAGGGAAGAGTCTGAAGAATATAAGTGAATGAATTTCACTGGGTAACAATGAATGCTTTTTTTTCTAATCAAGAATTGCCTAAGGTATATGTAGAAAATGAAACTGACCAGGAAGTCTTTTTTAAACACTTGTATTTTTGTTTTAGTATTTTGAGCTACATAAAATACAACTGTGTGGAAGTGTGAAAGACACTCTTGGGAAATCATACCCTTTTAATCCTAAGATTTTAATGCTAAGAATAAATGTAAAAACATTATTTTCTTCCTTTTTCATTGTTATTTTTCCAATTAAAAGTGCATGATTTTTACCTAGAAATATCTTTCAGATTATAGTGGCACAATGAAATAAGACCCCCTCCAAATATCTGTATTCTTTCAAATTTAAGAGTGAGTCTTTGCGGCAACTGAGACCAAAAGAACAAGAAGACGATCTAACAAGTCAGACCTTATTTGTTCTCAAGGACATGAAGATCCGGTTACCAGGAAAATCAGATGCAGAATCATTACTTCTGATAGAAGATGTGAGTATTTGATGTATATAAAATACCAAGGAGCTCATACCTTTTTATTCTTCTTCTTAAAATATTAAAATTTATTGCTTGATGGCATTATCCTCAGTGACACAGTAAACTTAATTGATGTTCTTTTCAACCTCCACAAGCTTTAGAAGATACAGGGGTTATCTTAATTGTTATGATTCATGAGCAATGAGATCACATTTATAATCAGCAATGCAAAATATCTTTTAGTGTATAGTTCTATTTTAATGATGCTTCATCAAGTGAAAATAATTAGTGTTAAATAATTATTTTTCTTAATGATTAAAGACACATCGAGTTAAGGCTGCTTCTATAACTATTTAGAAAGATCTAAAATGGAATGAGATAATAAGGAAAAAAGTGGGGCCATGGGCATAAAGTGTCAGGAATATTTGAATGTGACACCTTGCATGGTGTTAGTCAGATTTTGAAATGGCTTATGCTGTGTGTGTTTTCTTGTTACACAAGCCTTTGCACCACCCAGTGGAAGGTTCTAAAATGTCAGAGTCCTAAAATTCACATTAAAGTCAATGTGACAGGGTGAGAGAGTGTCATGGACATATATACACTACCAAATGTAAAATAGATAGCTAGTGGGAAGCAGCCGCATAGCACAGGGAGATCAGCTCGGTGCTTTGTGACCACCTAGAGGGGTGGGATGGGGAGGGTGGGAGGGAGGGAGATGCAAGAGGGAAGAGAAATGGGAACATATTGTATATGTATAACTGATTCACTGTGTTATAAAGCAGAAGCTAACACACTATTGTAAGGCAATTATACTTCAATAAAGATGTTTAAAAAATAAAAAAAATAAAAAAATAAAGTCAATGACTTACTCCTAATTTAGAAAGAAGGTCCAAGTTACTCGAATATTTTTGGTGAAAGAGCATTTCTTCACTCAAAGTTCTATTTCTTCATTCAAGCATTCTTTTCAAATTGTCATTCTTAGATAATTCCTCAGAATAGAATGTTGTTTTCTGGTTTCCCTGTTTTTTGTGTTTTTTTTATCCAGAGGAGAAGGCACCATCTAGTGGCCAGTTGTAGGATAAAAACCACAGCCATACATTTGGCTTTTTTCACTTTTTAGCTTTACTTTAGACCTGTCTAAAGCACTGTCTACAAACAAAACAAACAAAAAACAATAATAAAAAAGACTTTCTTAGTTAACAAATCAATAATGGCAATTTGTATTTAGTAGTCATAACATAGTTATAACCAAAATCCCCAAATATTATGCTTTGCATTTGTTATGTATTTTTTAAAAAGTGAAATGGTATCTTGTTTGCAAATGAGGTGCTATTTGTTACATCAGGGGAAAAGGAAGAAAAATGAACATTAGTTATAAAGCATTATGCTAGATATATTTTTATTTACGTATGTTATCTTATTCAATAAAGTAGGACGTCTTTGTACCAGACATTTTATTTCTGTTTCTTAGAGATATAAATTATGTAATACTTTCTGAATCAGCTAGATGAAAAATTAGATAATCTGACAGTAGAACTAATATTTGTGGCTACTGTGATTGTTCTATAAAGAACATGTATATAGGCTTATATAATTGATAAAAGATATTAATAATTATACAAGACATTAGATTATTTACTATATGTTTACTTATGCAGCAACTATTTTAATCTATTTATTATAACGTATATAACTAGAATATATATTCATAAATTTTGCAGATTTGCACAAAAAACAAAATAGGGGGATAATGGAATCCTAATTAAATATAGGCTATCTTCTAATGTGTTATTCAATATTTTGTTACTGTGAATGATGTTGTAAATACAGTTCTTGGAATTAAAATGAAAAAATCTATGTTTTGGGCTTCTTCCCAAACCTTATATTCCTGAAGACATTTGACTTTCAATCATTAGAGATTGTGTGCTTTTTACAGCAAGAAGAGAAAAGCTTTAAATTCAGATGGCTTCTTTATATTACATTAAAAGTCTTTTCACATGTCTTTTTATGAAAGTAGACATTCTTTATTGCAAATAGTATTATAGTGCTTTCATTTCACAAATTAATTAGATTAAATTTCTTAATGTTTCTCCCCCAAAACAGATCATTGATAACTGGAAGTATCATAAAACAAAAGTGGCTTCATATTGGCTCATAAAATTGGACTCTGTAAAGCAACGAAAAGTGAGTAATGAATACCCAAAAACAGGTTTGCTCTTTTGGATTATGTATTAAGCTAAGATCATTAAGCCACATTCATAATCAAACTATATAAATGCTCATCTGCTTACTCATTTCCTCAACAAATATTTATTGTGTATCTACTATGTTTCAGGCACTGTTCTAGCTTCTGAGGGTAAACAAGTAGATTAAAAAAAAATTCCATGGTCTCATAGAGCTTATAGTCTAGTTAAGGTGTTTGACAATAAACCAATATATACTAGAAGGTAAGGTAGTATTAAGTACTATGAAGAAAAATAAATCAGGATTAAAAAATTGAGAGAAGGTGACCTAAATGAAATGAGAAAAATACTATGCAGACATCTGTAGGTACAATGCATCAGGCAGAGGGAAGAGCAGATACAGAGGCCCTGGGGTAGAAGTTAGCTTGATGTATCCATGAGACAGGAGAGACCATTTATTTCCTTATTTACAGGATAGTTGGTTTGTGCTGGTTAAGAGTGAGTGATGTGGAGGTGACAGTTGGATAGATAAGCAGGGGTCAGATCACAACTTTACAGGCCATGGACAGTCTTTGGGTTTTATTCCAAGTGATGAAAAACCACTGGAAAACTTTGAGCAGAGGAGTTACATAGTCTGGTTTATAATTTAGAAGGTTCATGAGAGCTACTTGTGAAGAATAGAACTAGGGGAGAGGGAATGTGGCAGAACAGAAGTAGAGACCAGGTAGAAGGTTTTTAGAGTAACTGAGGCAAAAGCTCATGGTTGCTTAGCTAGGGTGGTAACTGAATTGGGTGGATGCTGGAGAAAGAGCAGGGCTTTGTTGTTCCTGTTGTTTTGTTTTACTTTGATTTTGGACCTGCTAAGGTTGATATATTGGTTAGACATCCAACTGAAGATATTGAGTGTGTAGGTGTAGAGTTTTTTAGTTCAGAGCTAAGGTTGCATATGGAGATACAAAATTTAAGGGTCACTAGGATATTTAAGCCTTGGGACTAGATGAGATTACCTAGAGAGTAAGTGTGGTTAGAAAAGAGAAGAGTTTTGAGGACTGAGCCCTGGGCCACTTCTATGTATAGAAATCAGAGAGATGGGGCGGAGGGATTAATCTAAGGGGACTGAGAAGGAGCAGCCAGTTAAGTATGAAAAACCATGGGAACTTGGGGTCCTTGAGACCAAGTAAAGAAATTATTTCAGGGATGGAGTGATCAACTGAGTCAGATGTTGCTGATAGGAGTTATAAGATGAACACCAAGACCTGACTGTTGTTTTTGACAACTTGGAGGTTAATGGTTACCTGATCATAACAAATTCAGGGGAATGGTGGGGAGTAAAACTTGAATGGAGTAGGTTCAAGATATGGGAAAAAGCACAGCTAGTCCAGGCACTTTTTCAAGGAATTTTGCTATAGAGGGGAAAGTTAAATGTGATGGTAGCTGGAGAGGGATGTGGGTTAAGGACAAGGTTTTTTTTTTTTTTTTTTTTTTTTTTAAGATGAAGCTATTTACACTTGTTAGTTGCTGATGAGAATGATCTAGAAGAGAGGAATGGTACAGGAAAGAGAGGTGATAGAAAATCCTCGAAGTAAGTAAGCTGGGAAGGTTTGTCCTAACCAGGAGCACTTATTCTAATAGGAGGGAAGGTAGAGTCTGTGGCATTGTGGTGGGAAGATGTGAAGGTTTTCCTCCAACGGGGAGGGGCTTTGGAGATTTGCAGAGACAGTACATCTCAGAGAGTAGGAGAGGAGAGTGGCCCGCAGCCCGAGGGGCCCATAGATGCACTGCAACATTATCTGGGGGGAGATGTACTATTTTAGTAGCTTTAGTGAAGCTGTTGTATTCCTAAATAGTGCAAACTATTACTTCCCCTTTCTAAGATTTATTGCTAGTAAGCTGAAAGTTGACACGGATCAAATAATGACTTTGAAGTTATGTACTTTCCTCTGAGTAAACTGAACTCATTATTAAGCATTAACTCATTCAACAAAGGACAACTTAGTGTCCTGTCATGTGCCAAACACTGTGCTGCTGTTGAGGAGGGTGTAACAAAGCTGGTAACAGAAGTAGATTGAAAACGTACTGTAAGCCCAGAACTCCTGTTTCTCAAGTCACTAACTGTGGCCTTATTCATTAATATAAGGACCTCTTAGTGGAATTGGAACCCTGAATCTTTTCAAGTCCGTGTACTTTTTGTAACCTAGAAGATAGAAGAATTTAGCTAAATTGGTAATTAAAACAAAATAGATAACCCAGAAACAGATTAAAATGCTTATAAGATATTAATACTTGATAAATGTGACATTTCAAATCAGTAAAGATAATTTTTTCCCCTAAATGATACTGAAACAATTGACTACCTATTTGTAAGAAAATTAGGTTGCAGCCTTACCTCTTACCATATGCAGAAATAAATTCCAGATAGATGATAGTTTTATATGTAAAAAAATATTAAAAGTTTAAAAGAAAATACAGAAAGCTATGTTTATAATCTTAGAATGAAGAAACAACTTCTTAAGGAAGACTTAGGTTTTAGAACCCAGAAATCATAAAGGAGAAGAACGACAGATTTGATGACATAAAAACTTAATGGATGGCAAAAGGTGTCTTAAACCAGGTTAAAAGGCAGAAGTGGTGAGGAGAATTGGGTGGCAGGGGAAAGGGGTGGATGTTGAAGAGGACAGATGTTTGCAGCACATAAAACACAAACTAGCACAAGTAAACCAATACTTCCTACCGATCAATCAGCAGAAGACATACTATCTTGTAAAGTTAATAAATAAAATGGAAAAGCATATAAAAAAAGCCATGAAAAGACAATTTATGGATCTTCAAAGAGCCAATTAGCATGTAACTAGATCTTGTCCTCACTAATGCTGAAGGAAAAGCAAGTAAAAAAACATCATATCGGCAAAAATTAATAAGACATAATATCCAGTGATGGAAATAGTCTGGATAAAAGGGGCTTTATTATACTATTAGAGAGAGAACACATTGGTACAGCTCTTTAGAAAGGTAGCTTGCTGTATCTATTAAAGTTACAAATGTTCACAACCTTATGACTCAGCAAAACCACTTCCAGCATTCTGTCCTACAGAATAATAATCTGTATAAAATGTATGTGTAAAAGATTTATGCACATAAGCATTCACTGCAGTGGTATTTGTGCAAGCAAAACACTTGAAGCAGCCTAAATATCTATCAGTAGATTTATGGTTAAATAAATTATAGTACATCCATACTATTCAGTTGTGTTAAATTGAGTACTATTCTGGAATCATAGACCTTAACTTGAGATATAGCACAAGATTATGACTTGTGACGTATGCAACATATGTACATTGGTAAAATTAGCCAGACTTTACTAATCATGAGTGAAGAATATAAGCGATAAGCAGCCACCAAGGGCATGGTTTCTGGGAGGCCATGAGTCAATCAGCCCTCAGG
Source organism: Balaenoptera ricei (assembly GCF_028023285.1). Taxonomy (NCBI): domain Eukaryota; kingdom Metazoa; phylum Chordata; class Mammalia; order Artiodactyla; family Balaenopteridae; genus Balaenoptera; species Balaenoptera ricei. The sequence continues at coordinate 73,468,107 of NC_082639.1, read as the reverse complement.
CATCTCTTCTCACATATGGGAAGCATTCTGGTTCAGAGTGATGAGTGCCAACTAAGTGTGGTTCACGTTGGCACTGAGGGAGCCTTCCAGATTTGGGTGGCCTTCATCTTTATTCTTCATTAGTTACCCATGCATTCTTTGTGACCAATCCATTCTCTAGCCAGGTGAAATAAAAATACCAGGTTTATTTACTATGAGTGTTGTCCCATAGAACTTTCTGCAATGATGGATATGTTCTGTATCTGTGATGTCCAATACGGTGGTCACTAGCTGCATGTGGCCATTGAGTGAGATCTTGAAATGTGGCTATTGTGACTAAGGAACTGAACTTTTAATTTTAATTAACTTAAATGTAAATAGCCAAATGTGTCTAGTGGCTACTGCATTTAAGAGCATGGATCTAGACAGACCACGTGTAGCCTTCTAAGTTCTTAGATGAGAACCTTCTCGGTTATTTTCCTGCTGAGAAATTCTATCAGAGGGTTTGCAAGAATGTCCATTAAGGTCACCATTGCCTTGGGCATCTCAAAGAGAGAATGCCTTTTTCCTTTTCATATGCCATCTTACAAAGATACCAAGATAGTAAATTAAACAAACAAGTTATACAGTAATATGTGTTGCCCTACTTTAAATCACCACTGTGATTTTTACTGTTTTAAAAATATATATCTAGTGTTAAAAAATTTTAAAAATAAAAGTACCGAATTATTAAGATATTTTATTTCTGGAGGATAGACTTACTGAGCCAGAGGAAGGAAAGTGGTAACATTTGGTGTCATGTTTCCTTTTGTTTTTGTATATCTCTGTTTTTTTCAAGTTAACATAATCTTTTTAGAAATGAAAGAATGACAGGGAGACACAGGTGTTTCTGTGAGGCCTGTCTGTATTCCCCCATAACTAGATATTATCTTTCCCTATTCTAAATCCTCCCAGTACTTCATACTCAGTTGTACTTATGATCTGACTTGAGAGGTTTCTGTATTAATTTTTCCACCTTTCTAAAAGCCAGGGGTGAGGGGGGTAGGTGCATCTTACTTTGTAGTCAGCTGTAGGCTTTCTATAAACATTGTTCAGTTGATTCAAATCTAGACTCTTTTGTGGATTCTGTCAAGAGCAAGTTAGCTTCTTCTTTCTTTACCCTTGTTTCTTTACTAGTGCTATGTATTTATCTGAACATCAACAAATTAAGATAATGCTGTTATGTTTTTTTAACATGTGATATGAGAAGGTCTGATAAAACATTGTATGGGGTGATCAAATGATGTGCATGCATAGTAATAATGTTTATCAATTAGAAGAAACAATCTATTTCATGTTTTAGGGTTGTTATGCTCAATTGTGTTTATAAATTTCGAGTAAAAGTAAATACTTGCTTATAAATTTACTAGCAAGTACTTGTGTCAGTATAGTGACTTCTGCTATACAGATTTACTCTAAGAATATGTGGAGTAAGTCATCTTTGTGTAATCCTTCCCTCCAGTTCTCAGATGTGCAGCTACATCTCTGTATTCATCATACCCTGTTATGTTAAGGGAATGAGAGCACTGATGAGAGAGGGCATGTTTTTTATTACAACTTAAACACCTTTTTACCTTTTCTTTGAGCTCCTTTGTTGCATCTTCCATTTTGGCATTAATCAAAGCTACTATATTTCCTTTGTGCTTGTTATCAGTGATAAGATGTCCCATCTCCAACACAAAGCTACCCAAGCAGTTACAGTCATTCTTCTACAAGGTAATTTAATAGACAGTTCTATTTTGGGCAGAAGAATTCATAGCTTGAATTTTTAAAAAAATTTTATTGGAGTATAGTTAATTTACAATGTTGTGTTAGTTTCTGCTGTACAGCAAAGTGAATCAGTTATACACATATCCACTTTATTAGATTCTTTTCCCATATAGGTCATTACACAGTATCGAGTGGAGTTCCCTGGGCTATATAGTAGGTCCTGATTAGTTATCTATTTTATATATAGTAGTGTGTATATGTCAATCCCAATCTCCCAATTTATCCCTCCTCCTCCCTTACCCCCTGGTAACCATAAGTTTGTTTTCTACATGTATGCCTCTATTTCTGTTTTTAGGTAAGTTCATTTGTACCCTTTTTTTTTTTTGATTCCATATATAAGCGATATCATATGATATTGGGTTGGCCCAAAAGTTTGTTCGTGTTTTTCCATTACACTTTATGGATGAACTTTTTGGCCAACCCAATATTTGTCTTTCTCTGTCTGACTTACTTCACTCAGTATGACAATCTCTAGGTCCATCCATGTTGCTGCAAATGGCATTATTTCATAGCTTGAATTTTGACTCTCAGAGAAGCATAAGGGCTGATCTTAACAAGAATAAGTTTATCTTGCTAAGTTGCCCAGGTTCATGGAGGGTCCGGAAAGGTGGCTGAGGGATGCTAGGTGTAGGTTATGATGAGAAGAGGAAGCCCAGTATTTACACAGTGTGCAACTTATCTGTAGCAACTTCTCTTGCAGTTGTTACGATTACTCTGTTTCCTGTTCTTTCATCAACCATTTTGTTCTTTAAAAGGCTTTTTTTCCCCCAAAACAGACTCTAATTTCCCAGATATATAGCGATGGATGAGACGTCCTTATATATTTATAATAATTTATATATTATACATTATTCCCTACCTTGTTTATTTCAGATGAAATCAGAGGTAAAGTGGGATCAGAGAATGACTGACTGACTGGAATATTTTTTTTCTTGACAACAAGAGAGCCAATATAATAATTAGCTGCAAAGTGTATTGAAAATTTTTTTTAAAGCTTTTATATGTTGATATTAAACTAAAGGGGCAATAATAGGTAGTGGAAAGAGGAACTGGACTTGTAGTCATATGGACTTGGGTTGAGTACTGCCCTTGCCCTTTTTGCGGGGGCAGGTAACTTCTCACAACTTCTCTGAGGTTCGTAGCATTAAGTATTGGACAGTTCTTGTGAGGAAGTAAGCCATCATATGGCAAGGTGCTCTAGGCTTAGAAGGTGTAAAATGCAGGTGACTTTTTTTCCTTCTAAGGATCTTCATGCCAGGCTGTTTCTCTGATGTATTTTATTTTACTAAGAACTCTTCATGTAGAATATGTATAAATGAAGTATAAAAATTTCTCTGTTGGGTTGTAACATGTTGACTCTTCATTTGACTATCTGTTTGAAACCTGTGCTATTGCTTTATTAAGCTAGAAACTGCTTCCAAGACAAAAAAGAAACCTAGAAATGTGGGTCAGCTTTAGAATGTAGAATTAGGTATTATTAAAAGTTACCCATTTAGAAGGCCAAGAATTTAACTAATTTAACATCTAGATGTGGATTAATCAGATCTATCCTTTGGACTATGATGATAGTCAATAATCATTGGATGGCTATGTCAGTTCAGTTCCCTGGGAAGCAGACATAAGACAGAATTAGAAGTGAAAAACATTTATGAGAGAAGACAGCCAAGAAGGATAAAAGGGAGAGAGAGTTTGAGCAGGTAGAAGAGCCTTCCACCTACAATATTGCTCTAACACCAGTGAATGGAAGGCAGGAGGACTGGGGAGGAAGATCTTCAGACTTTAGTGAAGTTCTGAGAAAGGCCTGTCAGGCTGTTGGGGAGCCCAGAACACAGATTGCCTGTTAGAGGGATCACACTGGGCAGAAATAGCCCCCCTCTGGTATCCCAACCATGCTCAATCCTTGGCTGGGAGCAGTCTGGGGAGAGTATAAGCTTGGCTTGACTGTTGTAACGGATCCTGCATGGGGATGGATGCTGTCAGCTAACTGCACTCTTAGAAGCTGGTTGATTCAAATAGCATGTCTCCATGACTACCACAAAGGTTGTGTGTGATACAATTTAATTTGACAAACATTTATTGGTTGCCAATTTTGTACAAGAACTATACTAGGCACTATTGGGGATTTTGAGAGTTGTTTATTCATTCATTTATTTATTTGCTCATTAAAACATGCACTCAACAATATTGATTGAGAGACAACCACGTCCCAAGCAGAATTCTAGATGTGGAATGCACAAGACTCTCATTTAAATCTCTTAATTCCATTTAGAAACCATTGTTGAAATGTGTATCTCACTTTTTCTGCTCCAGTATCGAAGCTTTTGCTAGTTGCTCATTTGAATGTTGCAAAACTCTTGAGATTAGAATGCCACACACACAAACTCTTACACGTGTCTTATTTCAAATTTTCCTTAATGGGTGTAAAATTTAAAGGTCAACGATGTAGGACTGAACTACTGAAAGGAATCCTCACCAGGTGAAAATGGAATCAGCTAATCTTACTTACTGTCATGTTGTGGTAACTCCACACTAGCATAATTCAGCTTTCTGCTAAGAATGCAGTTGCTTTATATAGTTTGTAAGGAATATATTTGAAGTATGAAAATATCGCAGCAATGGTGGGCTGTGAAGAATGCCAAATTTTCTGAAAAGCTTATTCTCTGATATCTAGGCATAAACTAAGATTGAAGAAGGAAGAGAAATAAGTGGTGATAATAAGGTTGTACAATATTTGCATTTATTTTAGGGTTCTAAGAAATCCTTGTTTATCAAGTATTTCTTCTCTAAATAGCAGTTTTTAAAATACCTACTGTAGCTGCTTCTGCATGAATTTTGATGTTATTTTCCATCTCTTTTTCATTTGGGCTGACATAGATGCTGTACAGGGCTGTTCATTTTCCATCAGCAAAGATGCCTTTACCCTATAGTCATGGCTGCTGCATGCATCATTAGTACAGCATGTAGTGATTTTAATGTTATTTGTAAACCTCCCTCACCTCATGCCATTATTTTAATTTAGGACCAACTGTTCAGCCATATGGAGTAGTTTGTCATTCAGCATCTGTATGTTCTTGCAAAATATGAATTTGTGTGCTTTATGCCTTCAAATATGCTATATTTCATATGGAAAAGATAAATCTTTTCATGTTATTAATGCTTTCATTGACTGAATATCCCATTTATTTTTTCCCTTGGAGAGCTTGATGTTGGGATCAAGCTCGGGATGCTTTTAAAAGTCACAATGTCAGGAAATGGATACCCATGTTGTATAAGTTAGCCTCACGTGAGTCCACAGATAAACACAAAGGGCACCTTGCTGACTATTTGTTTTTGTGTTTCACAAGTTATTCATCTCCCATGCGTTTACTTCTAACCCCAAAACACCCAGAAATACAAATAGCATTGCAGATAGAACTGACACTACTTTACCTCATCCCAGTCTGATTTCTTGCCTGTTTTCTGCCTTCCTAAAATTACTCAGCCAGTGTTTTGCTAGAGCTACAGGCATTGTCTCCCCATCTGCGTGGCCTTTTAAGCAAACTGGTTCCTGATGGACTGCGTGGCCTTATTGGAGGGGGTGCCTGGGCAACCTTGTTTGTACACAGTGACTCCACCCATTTTCCCAAGTATTACTTGACTAGAGGTAAATCTGAATCTAAGAAGAGACAGTTTCTTCTAGGATTTTGCTATTGGCACCAGGACAGATCAAATTAATTGTGAGGCATTGTCGGGTAGTGGTTAAGATCATGGGTCTGGCTACGTAGCTATCCATTACCTAACTGTGCAATCTTGGGTAAGTTACTTATCTGCCCTATGCCTGAGTTTTCTCATCCATAAAATGAGATCCAAAATGTTTTCAAAACCAAACATTTTTCATAACCATTAGGCAGCAAAACCTAACCCACTGGAACTCATTTGGAGACAATGACCCTACAGGAAGTTATTTGTTATTTTTGTCTGTCTCTTGGCTTGAATATTCACATGTTTTCCTGTGGAAGTAGTAATGTGTATGATTATGAAATCTAGACTGAAGATTTTTGGAAAGGGACTGTGGACCAATTTTATCTATCTCAATGTTTTTATTTTGAGGATTAAATGAATTGCTATATGTAAAAGTGATTAGAACAGTGCTTGGTCCATTGTAAGCCCTCAATAAGTGTTAGCTCTGATTTTTACCTTGTTTGCATAGGTTTTACTTTCTTGCAAGAAGCATTTTCACTAAGACAAACACCTACTAAGTGCTAGACCTCTTTTGAGCCTTGGGGACATGGTAGGTATACTGGTATAATTCCTCTTTTTATGTAGCTAACAGTCTCCATTAACTAAACAGGAAATTAACATAAAGTGAGATAATTATTAATAGGGGAAGAGTTGGGCGTTAAGGGATCATACAATAGTTTAGTGGCAGGTAAATGTCTCCCTGAAGAAGTGATGTTTGAGGTAAAACATAGAAGTTCACCAGGTGAACAGATGGGGCAAGACTGTTCCAGGCAGAGGAGAGAGGCTATGTGAAGACTCAGACGAGAGATGAAGGGTTTGGGCTCTTGCTTCCTTGGTTTATATGCCCTTGTACCCTCCAAATTACAGGTCTCTCTAACCCACTCCTTTCTCCAGGACCAGAGCTTGAAATTGAAAGATGAAGGGAAGCAAAGGAGAATGTATCTTCCCAGGAGGTGCTCTGGCAAAGAAGGAGCAAGTTTCTGGGTTGCCCAGACCATGCTGGTCTCACAATCTGGGAGATCACTCCTCAGGCAGAGTTGTTTGCTGGGTTGCAAGAGGCCTGAAGATTTATCCATCTCCATGTTGGAGGAAACATTAGGAGTGGAGCAGCTGCATTCCCTATCCCAAACTCCTGGGCCGTTTTCCGAAGTTGCTGCTTTTAGCCATGTGTAGGCTAGTATAGTAGACCATCATGCTTTAAAATTCCCTCGAAATTAAGAGTAAAGCATATACAGAGTAGCGGCCAAGAGAGCCTCTCTAAGTGATGTACCGAGAGCAGTGCTTGGCACGGAGCAGGCAGCCAGTTCATGTGAGCTGCCCTCCTCTTTGGTTCTTTCCCATCGTATGCATTTCACTGTGCGCATATTCAGAAGGAAATAACGAATAATCCATCATCTCAAATGCTGTGTCACTTTAAAGCTGAATAATTATTTAATAATAGAATATGAAATGAAGGTAATGTTAAAATTTCCAGTATTGTTAACATTTTAATTTCATTTATTATGTAGAACTCGTATTTATTCTTGAAACCAATTTATGGGTTATCTTTGCTGCTTTTTAAATTCTTCCTGCGTTATGACTTTTGGCCTGTTATTACTCACTAATACATAGAAAGGAGGAAGGGAAATTGAGAAGAGAATTGATTAAAATTTACCGTTTACTGCTAGTGTTGATTCTTGTATCACATCAATCATGAGTCCTGTTTTCTACATTAAAAATATAAAAGGTTAAACTATTAGCTTAACTGAAAATCGTAAAAAAATAATAGGTATGAATTAATGTCTGATGTCCAAATTATATCAGTATTATTGTGAACAACTCATATCAAAAAATTTTAAATCCCTCTTCATAATTAAGCTTTCATTATCTGTAATAACAAGCTTTTCCAGGACAATTTTTTTCACAAGCTACTTTATAACAGATTGCATTATCTCTCCTCATTCTCCTCCCCTTCAGCCCACACACCCCTGACGCCTGTAGGGTTTACGTACTGTTCCCACTTCACAGTGAAAGAAGCTGGTGCAGGAAAGGAAGAAATCATGTTGCTTACACAATTCACTGTGAGAAGCTGTAGTTGATATTCTTCTATAAATAAAATGTTATTTTGAAATTTTTTCCCTAAATTGATTTTTAAACAGATGTTTATTCTAAATTTGCCTTTATCAGAGAGAACTAATATCACTTCTTTAAATATGGCTGTTTTAAAGCAAAACAAATTAAATTATTCTTTTATATGCTTCCAATTTTCTATACGTGTGTGCCTATGGAGAAAAATCGTATCTTCATTCAGTCTTTATGTTTGAAAGTCTTTCTCTTTTCATCTCTCACTCTCATCTTTACAAGGAGTTCCTTTAATTAGATGAAATCAGAAGTGAAAAATCTACTTTGGTGAACTGAAATTAGGATAACTGTATTTGTTCATATTTACTTTTTTTTTTTTTTTTTTTTTTTTAATTTTTTATTTATTTATTTATTTATTCATGGCTGTGTTGGGTCTTCGTTTCTGTGCGAGGGCTTTCTCTAGTTGCGGCAAGCGGGGGCCACTCTTCATCGCGGTGCGTGGGCCTCTCACTATCGCGGCCTCTCTTGTTGCGGAGCACAGGCTCCAGACGCGCAGGCTCAGCAATTGTGGCTCACGGGCCCAGCCGCTCCGCGGCATGTGGGATCTTCCCAGACCAGGGCTCGAACCCGTGTCTCCTGCATTGGCAGGCAGATTCTCAACCACTGCGCCACCAGGGAAGCCCCATATTTACTTTTTTAAAAAAGTGTTTCCTTGCAAATACCTGAATTGCAAAAGTATTAAAAACATTGAATTGGGCTTCCCTGGTGGCGCAGTGGTTGAGAATCTGCCTGCCAATGCAGGGCACACAGGTTCGAGCCCTGGTCTGGGAAGATCCCACATGCCGCAGAGCAACTAGGCCCGTGATCCACAACTACTGAGCCTGCGCGTCTGGAGCCTGTGCTCCGCAACAAGAGAGGCCGCGATAGTGAGAGGCCCGCGCACCGCGATGAAGAGTGGCCCCCGCTTGCCGCAACTAGAGAAAGCCCTCGCACAGAAACGAAGACCCAACACAGCCATAAATAAATAAATAATTAATAATTAATTAAAAATAAATAAATAAATAAAACCATTGAATTAGTCAAAGTAGCTTTTTGGGATTTATAAATTTTTCAGAACCTCTCGGATTTTAGTTTCCCAGAATTAGATTAATCCTAGGCCTTGTTTCATGATACTTTCTCATTATTGGTCCATATACGGTCTGCTTTTATTTAGTTCGTGTTTTTAAGTTATTGTACCATTTGTGAACCCAACACCCAAATCAAGTATCTTGGCAATAATCTATTATCTTATCAAATGACTACCTTCCATCCCCCTGGCCCTTCATGTCTCAGGTAGACATTTTCTTAAATTCAGTATTCCCCAGTCCCTTGCTTTCTTTCTTTATATATTCTTATTATATCTATGTGTATTCCTCGTAAGTATTTTTAAAATTTAATTGTCTTTACCTCTATTAAAAGAGTTTCATACTGTATGTAATGACTGATATGTATTTTTTAAAAACTTAACCATTAATAATTAAGATGCTCCGTGTTGTTGTGTGTCCTTTTATTTCATTCATTTTGACTGCTGTATAAAAGTCCAAGGGAATGAGTATACGACTATTTATTCACTCTCCCATTGATGGAGAGTTAGATTTTTCAAGGTGTCTGTAATTGTGAACAGCTGTTTGAACATTCTTGTACATGGCTCTTGTTTTTAACCTGTGAGAGAGTTTCTCTTAGGAATAAACTTGCTGGGTCTTGGGGTATATGCATTTTCAACTTTAGGAGATAATGCCCAGCTATTTTCCAATTTGTGCTCCTGCCAACAATGTCTAAGAGATGCTATAGATCCATATTTCTCCAGCACTTGGTATTGTCAGACTTTTCATTTTTATCAATTAAATGGATAGAAAATGATGTCTTATTATAGTCTTAATTTTTATTCTTTATGTGTATCATGCATATTTATTTCCTCTTTTGTGAAATTCCTGTTCATGTATTTTTGTCCATTTTTTTCTGTTAATTTGTTGGTGTGTATTTAACAATTGGTTAGGCATTCATTATATATTCCTGATACTAATCTTTTGTTAGATGTGTATGTTTTGAATGTATTTTCCCAGTTTGTAACTTGATCTTTATTTCCTTTAAGGTATCTTTTGATGGCCAGAAGTTCTTAATTTTAATATAAGGGAAACCTATTAATCTTTTATGTTCTATACTTTCTTGCTACTTAAGTAACCTTTTTCTAAACCAAGGTCTAAAAGATATTCACTAATACTTTTCACTAAGATATTTAATGGCTTATTTTTCAAACTTAAAACCTTAATCACTCTAGGGTTGATTTTTGTGAATTGAGTGATTCAACTCCATCTGTTTTTTCCATGAAGATTACTATTTAAAAAATCTCCATTTATTGATTTAATTTAAATTTCACTTAACTTTAATTTTTAAATTTAATCTCTTTTTACTCCAATGAGTCAGGTTTGCCACCTATGTCATATACCAGAGTTTCATAAATACTGGATCTATTTCTGGACTTTTTATTCTGTGCTGTCATTTAGTGAGTGAGTGAGTGAGTATGTGTGTGTGTGTATTCATTTTTGAATTATATATGTTCTCTTTGAATTTCAGACACACACGTATACACCTAGATTTTGAAATATTTTGGTTTTTCCACTAGGTTTTGGACATAGTAAAAACAAGTGTCCGTACAGTTCTTCCACGCATCTGGAAGGTACCTGATGTCGAGGAAGTAAATTTATATCGGATTTTCAACCGAGTTTTTAATCGCTTACTCTGGAGTCATGGCCAAGGACTGTGGAACTGTTTCTGTGATTCAGGGTAAGTTTTAAGTTATCTTTTATTATTGTAATTTTTAATATTTTACTATTTAGTTATAAAGTTAGTTCAATAAAATGGCTGAATTTCTTTAATCTCTTAAAATGTGGATTTGTAACTGCATGTAAGTTTCAGTACTCAACTATAATTTATAGCATTTAAGCTGATGTAGATGAGATGATGGATATGAACACAACACCACCCAACAAATTTGAATTCAGTGGAGAGAAAGTAGTCTTAATTAATGAAAAATCTCAGTTACAAATCTGTATCCTTACAGCTCTTCTGCTGTTGCCTTTATGTAGCAGACTTCCAGAATCATGGCTACACTCCTGCTCCTCTCCAGACTTTCAGTCCTGTCAAAGCTGTTGTGACTCACTGTCATTTTGTCTTCAAGATATCTAAAACCAAATGTTCCATACCTCCCTTTTTTTCAGAAATGGCTTCCCTTCTGGACTTCCCAAAATCCCATTGTTATTCTCCCAATCACATGGGTTTGATATCTCAGGGGCATCCGCATCCTTGTTCTCTTTCATCGTCTTTATTCAGTCATGTGCTAAATCTTGTTAGTTTTTCTGTCACATCCCCACTGTGGCTACTCTAGATTGTTTTTCATTATTCTTAACAATTATCAATTATTTAATTGTAGATTGTTCTTCACTGTTCTTCACAATTATCGAGTATTTACTTGATAATTTAAATACTTTTGGAGATACAAAGCTGAATCTGACATAGATCCTGCCCTGAAGAAACTTAAAAATGATAATAGCTAACACTATACCACTTATACTATGTGCCAGGCATTGTTCTAAGCACTGTACATGTATTAAGTAATTTAATCCACATAACATCACTTTGAAGCAGGTTTTATGGTAATTTCCATTTTATAGATAAGGAAACCAAGGCACAGATAGGTGCTAAGGACCTAGTGCAACTGGGATTTGAACTTAAGCAACCTGGCCCCAGACTTCATGCTCTTAACCAATAAAACTCTGCTGTCTCTAATAGACAAAATAAGATACATGCAAAAGTCATGATTATGAAGGAGATGACAGATACGTTATTGTAGGATTTCAGAGAAGAGGAGCCTTTTTGGTAGAAAGGCTAAGTGAAATTAACAGATTCCCAGGCATTTTTGCCTCCAGTTTTTTGTTTCCCTTATCCATCCTACTGTCAGAGTCATTTCCTAAAATCTGTAATGATTTCCCTCATTTATCATTAAAGTCTAGACTTTTTATCTAGAGATATAAGACTCTCTAATATGCTGATTCTTTCATATTTCTCCAGTCTTCTCTCTCATTACTCTCCTACTTAAACTTTGCTCCCCAAAACCAAATTCATTATTTTTCAAATATCTTAAAAATTTGTCCTTTTCTGCCTCCGAACTGTTAGTGTCAATGAGTAGCTGATTGGGCTGCCTTCTACAACCCCATTTCTCCAATCCATTATTTAAATCCTATGTAAAGACCCAGACCATGCCTTTTTGGTAAAACCTTAACAGACTATTCTAGTCTGACATGATCTCTGAATGTCTTCCATTTAAATATTCTAGTCATCTAGTACTGAATCATTTATACCATTTGCAGACTTATTCTCACCACCATAATTTTCCTCAGCTACCATTCACCAACAGGGAGAATTCACGAGGTGCTCTGGGTTGTGATGAAATCTGAGAATAATCTTGGCCATAAATTATTTCTACAGAGACTTAAGTGAAGCATTTGAACTGTACTCCATGGCCCTTAGTTGATGGCTGTCTGTAGAAGTTCTCTTAACCTAAAGTCATAATTAGAATTTTTTTCTGTTTGTTGAGCCATTGGTTGGAATGTTGAACATGGATTTCAGCTACTCTTCACAAATGGAAGGCAGTGAGATAGTCTGCTACTGAAATTGGTGCTGATGACACTATTTTGGTAATTTACTCTGACTCCATTCAGAATCCTTTTCTCTTGTACCTAGCACACTACTCCCCCCCCAGATTTCTCCGGTGGTATCTATTACTACTAGTAATCATAAAGAATGTAAATAACATTTATTGAAAGATTACTAAGTGCCTGATACTGTTTTTCATATTAAACATTTTTATAATTACCACTACAATATTTTGAGTAAACTATTATTATTATTCTCATTGTATAGATAAGGAAATTGAAGCATAAAGTATATAACTTGCCCAAGTTTTCATAGTGAGCCTGGATTTAAACCCAGGTTGTCTGAGTCAAGAGCCCAAGCTCTTAGCTCTATGCTTTATTCAGTCCTCTCAAAGCGGCATTGCCCATGGTTGCCAAGCTTGCTATACTGCAGGCCCCATGGCATTAGCCCAATCCCCAGCCCATTGCAGGAGTAGCTTTGAGTCCAATTTGACCTCCACTCTCCATCCATTTCTTTAAAAACTTGGAGGCTTGTAGAGATGAGTTTTACATCAGCTTTTTTTTTTTTTTTTTTTGTACCTCTACAAATGGCATTCTTAGGCTTCTTCAATTTAGTGAAGTCACATAGTGTTGTGTGTGTTTGATTGTCACTTTGGACCCAGAATAGTTCTGCTTATTCTTTCAATCATATCTAGTCAATGTATACTCCTTTAACCTTTGATCTAACAGCCTAGCAGTCTAGGTAAAAATCTACTCTTAGCTCATTTCTAAAGGAATGATTTTAATAAAAGGTGCAGCTGTCTTTCACAGTTAGGTGTAAAACTCTTAGAAAAAATATTCCAAATAACTCTGGGCCACCTTGATTCCTGCCTCTGCCTGTCAACATCTCAATAATAAAACAAAATGAATAAACCATTCCTTGTCCACGTCCAGAAACTTCAAAGAATATTGTAGATGTTTGTCATAGGTTTTCCTAGAATTGGCCCCGGGGTTTTGCTGATGCATCAGATAGAAAACACCCTCTCCCCCCACCATCTCTTGCTCTTCCAGGCTGCTGAAGCCCATGCTCAGTGACCGTTTTTATCACATGCAGCCTCCTGGGAGTGCTATTCAGAATGATGCTCCACGTTCTGAATGTGTCCTCTCCAGGGGAATAGCTCTTGGAATTTTCATACATAAAATTATCCACCATGTTTTACCGAGCTAGGGGAAGCCTAGGTGCTATGGGACTCAAACTCAGGCCACAGAGCTCAGGAAGGGTGGCCAAGGGAAGTAACATTTCAGCTTAGACTTGCAGGATGAGGAAGAAGAGGAATTTGCCGGGTAAAGCAAAGAGGAGGAGGCAGGGGGACTATGGGAGAAGGAATGTATTATTTGGAAAAGCCCACTTTCCACTCAAACTCCTGATATGTAAACCCCAAAGAAAAGAGTCTAGTTTAGACCCTTTAGCCAAAGACATTTTCCTATGGAAGTTTGTCATAGATAAGCTTTTCTTTTACAATCTCGGGGAAAGAAGAAATTGTAAGGAATATTCTAAGGCAGCAGTCTGCTTCTAGGCTGAATTATATGCCTACCTGAAAATGTATGCATATCATATAGACTACTTAAAATGATGTGAATCTTACTGTTCTCATATCACTTTCAACTGGATGTTGTGTTGTTCATACTTTTCAGCTCATTAATCTTTCTGTTGCTGACTGTCAAGTTGGTGTAGTCCAGATTTTTTTTTTTTTTTTTTTTTTTTAACTTTCCTTTCTTCTTTGGGCTACTCAGTCATTCATTAGGGCTTCTACCAGAGGAGAAAGAAATGAATGTTTCACTTTTTAGATAGCTGCTTTATTAAATATTTTGATGAAAAAGCTGGTAAAAATTATTGGATTACTAGATAATATGAGGCTTTTCAAGTCTCTGGATTTCATTAATCATTCCCCTTTGTTACCGGGAGGTTATTCAGTATTCTGTATCTTATTGTTATATTATTAAAAATGTCATTTGAAGTCATTTCTTTTCATATTTCTCTGAGGATTAGGGAGTACTGGAGAGAACTTTTTAACCATTTAATTTTTGTTTTTGAATTCATAGATTTTGGCCCTCCCATTTCCTTGGAATTTAGATTTAGAAAGCAGGCAGATAAGACCCTGGGTTCTTTGATAAAGGCACTGGTATTTTAAATTATTTCTCCATCCTTTCAGCTTCTTAAAATTTTTTGTGTTAGTATTGAAAATTGAGATACTGTAGTGTTCTAGAGGCATTTCATATTACTCAGCTGTGCCAGGTAGTGGGTAGGAGGGAGGGGACACGGTTCAAAAACATTCAGGTTGAAGAATAGGTTTCTTTTGTGCAGAGGGGGTGCCATTAGCCTAGTACCAAACAAAGCAAGTCCTGGTCATTTTCTTTTTTCTTTATGAGTGATTCTGGAGTGTTGACACTTAAATAGGGATTAATAGAGTAGAATGTGGTCTTTGGTCAGTGGTGGTGAACATACACACCAAAATTAGGTAGAGAATCTTGATTCATATGTTTATTTTAAATATTTAAGGAACAATGAGAGAATGAGAGGCCAAAGCTGCTCATATTATAAGTCACATATTACTCAGAGTGTTACATCAAATTAAGGTGTTATTTGAAGAAGGTCCTTTGCCTATCCTCCATTTTATGTGTTCTTTTCTTACGTCTGTACTCCAAGTCAGCAAAAGAAAAATTACTGTGATGTGAGTAACCTGATAGTGAATCTAATCAGATGGCTCCAAAGTATCAAAACATAAATATATTCAAATTCAGGGGGGAGGGTGGTGATGGAGGTAGGCTTTTACAGAAATACCCAGAATCCCAGGGGAGAGAAAGTAAAAGTGCTCAGCTGAGAGTCAGAGAGTCAGACTGTTTTCTTTGTGTATTTACGTTTGTATGAAATTTTGATTTCTCTGGGCCCAGGCATGTAAGCCTTGCTAGATCAAGACTTATTAGTTATAAACATATTCCCTTATTAATTGGTGTTCTCCTGTTTTTCTTGCTTACATTAAGTAAATTGGAGATATATCTATATACACACAAATATAGAGATATAAACACATGCATATCATATCTAGTTTTTCTTATATTTAGTAATAATTTAAATTTTTAGAGTTAATTTAACTAACATATTACTGTTTCTTGAATGAAAGTAACTTTTAATCCTTTTTACATAATAAAAACAGTATTGTGTTTAGCCCTCAACATATTAGAATGTGGAAGAAAATTTATTCCTTTCAATCTACTTATTTGAATCTTATTCCCTTTAAGAAAATCTGTCATTCACTGATGACATGCTGTCTTTTTGGGCCCATGTTTCTCCTGAAAAAATAAACAGTAGCCTTTCTACTAAAAAATACCTTTCTGAGTTTCTAAAGCATTTTTTAAAAATTCCAAAGATATCAAATATCCACAGAAGATTGAAAATGGAATCTTTGAATTTCCCATTGGGAAGTACATTTCTTCAGAAAAATATTTTCCTTAATATTTTTTTCTTTCTGAAAATCTAGTCTTTTCTCTCTCTGTGGGTTAAGCGAATTGGTTTATGTAAAATGAGACTTGAACCATTACCGAGTCTTAAAGCAAACCTTCCCCTTGAGGCTTGAAAGGAGTTTCAGTTACACTAAGGAAATAAGTCAGTCTCTCTCTCTCTCTCTGTCTCTCTCTCTCTTTCTCGATGGTGGTAGGGTGATAAGATGTTTCCTGATTTGGGCCATGACAATCAGCTTAGAAACTGTGAATACATATATATGTGTACACACACACACACACACGCACGCACGCGTGCATGCACGCGTTTAAATTTACCAAGACAGTATGTACTACTGCCTGCTGTGCACTAAGCTGAGTGCACTGAAGGAGGGAAGACACTGCCTTTGGAACTGCAGTAGGGCAGGACTTGTGGAGATTACATTACTTCTACAGTGTAGAACCTGTGCTCTAGGAATATCATGGACATAATTACATATGAAAGTGTTTTGAAAGGGGTGGTCATAAGCAAAGGATTAACTTAAATTCTCAGAGAGAATCTGAGAGATCACAATTAAGAGATCACAAATTAAGTTGCTGCAACTTTTTAATTTGTTTGTGGGATCATTATTAATATAAAAATAAATGTAGCTTCCTAGAAAACGTAAATTCCTAGGATACCTAACTTGTGAGAAATTAGCTCAGTATTTTACAATTACTTTAATGTAGAGTAACTCTATTTTTAGGAGGTGTTGGGAAACCATCCTGTTACTTAGAGCTAGCAGCAGTGAAGTCTTTAAAGATATGAATTCTATGTTGTGTTTTTTTTAATGTAAAGATTAATTTCCAAATTTATATATTTACTTTATACCTCTCAACCATCTGTAGTCACTTCAAATGTGTGAGGCCATTTCTACGTTATTTTAATGGG